>NW_007734689.1:22408-22905 GCF_000696425.1 Galeopterus variegatus | reverse complement strand
TCATCACTTGGGGTTGTCTGGAGCTGGTGTCAGGGGAGGCCAAGTTGTTGGCTGCATGTGATGTTCATCCGAAGCATACAGATACCATATTTTACCAGTGCCGAAGTGCACATCTCTTCACAGTTGAATAACTCTTAAATCAGGGTGCACCTTACAATTGATGGTGTCAAAGTCACTATTGGTCAGTAACAGTCATGACAGTGTTGTTGCTGGGCATGTGGCAACTTGGGCATAGATGTTCATACTGTGGTATTGTGTTTAAACAAATACGTATTTATATCATATGAGCTTAACATATAAAATGAAAATTTCCAATAAGGAAGCATAGTGCCATGGTTTAATTGGTGTTTTTTTTTCTTCTTCATGACAGGTTAAATGATGGTGTGTCTTATGGTCAGTGGCACCTGAGTGAAATACAGGTTAATTTGCCACTTATGTATCTAAGTTAACTGTTCATAAATTTGTGTCCTATTTACACACAATTTGGAGTCTTCTCA
>NW_007734689.1:17768-21974 GCF_000696425.1 Galeopterus variegatus | reverse complement strand
GGTGAGATAGGTGATTTTCCTGGATTTTTTCCTTAGCATCAAAGAGCTAAGCCATCTGTTCTTCTGTCCTCTTTGCAGGAATAAACTGCCAGTCAGTGTATTAGACCAGTGCCCTCCTATGTGGGTGGCTGGGAGAAATCACTCTCATTTGGTGTCTACTCTGACATGACTCTGCAAGCAGAGTGAATGGCATGCATGAGGGTGTAGTGGCCAGACAGTGACAACTGTGAGAGATCGTGGGTAGGTCATTTGTCTGGAATGGATTGCGTATGTATGAGAAAAGAGTTACAGGTAAGATGGTGAGTTAGATGATTACTGTGTATGTTTGGGGACGGGTCACAATCAATGCACAAGATGCATACTGACATTCACATACAAATCAGGTACTCCGAATCTTTTATTAAATACAATAAGCAGGCTAACAAGGGTATAGGAAGCTGTCATTCAGTGATACAAAATTCTTGACAAACTTCGTCAGAATGATGGCTTCTATTCCAGGTCCAAAGTTGTAGGGCATAATTCATTCCACAGCTGGTGGCCTGTTTTATTTTTCAGATGTGATTGGAGAAAGGCAGGTGGAAAAATCTACCGTCCAATGGCACAGCAGAAGCAGGGGTGGAAAGAAAGGAATCTAGTTCATTTATTTCCCTTTCATTAGGCCCCTAAAAAAATATAGACTAAGGATTTAATTGCACTGTTTGCTGCTAACTCTAAAAAAGCTGAATTAGTAATTGCATTAACTTGTTACCATGCTTTGCTCTTATGGGGTAATATAATTTTAACTGTTGCTTCCTAAGTATATGGTTTTCATTGTTCTGAGAATCCCATTCAGCATGTGTTTCAATTTCACGTTTATGAAGTACATCATGGAGAAATGGGGCCCGCATCTTTGAAAGACCCAAGCTGATCTGAAGCTGTGACTTGCCCAAAGCCATTAACAACTGTGACAAGCAGGGTGCTACTGTGATGTTTATCCTCCTTTGATGAATAATGCTGTTGGCAAACACCATATGCTCTGTCACCTGCTGGAGTCCCGAGGCACCTCACACTGAGGGATAATCACATCAAACCAGTGATGGTTTTTATTGGGTGGTAGCAATGGCAGAAGTAGTGACAATCATTAAAATGATGCCTCAAATGGCCTCGGCCTTCCAACCACAGTTAACTCAGGATGTGTCAAGGACATGTCACTCCCAAAAGCTGTCTGGAAGGATTGCCTATCATTCCTTGATGTTCCCAATGAGAGCTTTGCCTTTGAGAATTGCAGGATCAGCAGAAGGCAGCGGTGGGCCTTGGGTCTTCAGCACCTCTTGTATCTACACTGTGGTGCTTTGGGTGTTTCCAGAAGATCTTTTTTAGGTGAGAGTCAAAGTGGACTCGTACAACACCAAGTCATAGAAAAGTAGTAGAAAATATCCTAGGGGTTTTTCACTTCAACTCAACAAATGCACATTTTGTGATACCGAAATGCATAAGTAGTGCTAAAGTCTATGAGGGACTTGAAGAATGTCACAGTTACCGTTTTATGGGACCTACTCTCTGGGGAGGGAGGCATCTATTCACAAGGAGCTCTACAGTGAGAGGACACATGTGGTACTATGTATGTGTTTCAGGAGAACTGGATGGGTATGGGGGGTATAGTCAGTTCAAACTAGGATGATTTGAAAAGATATATGTGTAGTGAAAGAGGAAAAATACATTAGTTAAACTTTTCTTCATATTCTTCAAAGGTGTCCTTGAAGAAGTCATTTAATCCCTTATCTGTCAGATTTATCACCTGTAAAAAAGTGATATTTACCTTAAAGATTCGTGGTAGGGTAAAGAACCAATCAATACATGTCATTGAAAATTGGAGATTTTAACAAAACCCTGAATTCTAGGTAGAAAGTGGAGGAAAGAGAATTCCAGATGAAGGGGACAGCATTTACGCAGTGGCAGGTAAATGCTTTTCTGGATGGATCATAGGGATGTGTTGATGTTCATGTGTATGTATGTGCATGTTGTGGGGTGCGTGTGTGTGTGTGTGTGTGTGTGTAGGGACTATACGCACAAGCTCTTTCTTGATGAGAATAATATTCTTTTACTCTCTTCCTCTACAATTGTCCCTTTAAAATATTAAGAAAGCCCCAAGACAGAGGCAAGTTAGTTCTTAGGTTATATCTACAGAGATACTTCCACAAAGAAGGGGAAATGGACAAAAAAGATAATTTTTAGATTCCTTAGATTGCTTAACTCATACAGAGTCATTACTCAGATAATGACTCAGGTGCAAACTGAAAATTTATAGCTGTTACCTTAACTAAGGGAAGACATTGATTCCAGTAGATAGTCTGAGTGCCAAAAAAACACATTTTAGTGTCTGCCTCCAACCCACAGAATTCTGTCTGTGGGAGCACTAATACTTATAAAAGATTACAGGAAAAGAAAAATATTTAGCATAAAAATTAAACTAATATTTTATAATTAATATGACCTTACATTTATTTAATGCTTTATAGTTTATAGAGTGCTTTCTTCATTAGCTCATTTTATGCTCACCACAAACCTGGGAGTGAAGCATTGCTGATATTACTCTACCCATTTTCCAGAGGTGGAAACTGAGGTTTCAAGAGGTTATGTGACTTGCTGTGAATTGTACATCCAGCAAGTCCTAGAATTAGACCTTGCATTTTGGAGTCTTGTTCTAAGGTTCTCTTCAGCACATTATGTTGTCTTGAGATCATGCAGTCAGCCCACTCCCCTTATTTTTCTTGAGGAAGCAGGTTCAGAGAGGTGAAATGACTCACCCAAGATCACGTAGTTGATGGCTGTGCTAGACCTCCAACTTCTAATTTCTTACTTTGTGTTATTTCATAATACTAAGCGCTAAAGGATACAAGTTCAAACTAAAAACACTAGAATTCTTCCACATACTAAATATCACATGGTAAAACTCCTATGGGCAATTTCAAGAAAAATAAATCAAGAAGAACTAAAATGTATGACAACTTACTAAGCATTGGGTTCTATACTCATTTAATCCTCCTAACTACCCTCTGAGATGCCTGTGATTATTGTTTTCATTTTTCCATTGGGGAAACAGGTACTGAGAGGTTAAGTAATCTAGTCAAGGATACACAGTGAGAAAATGACAGGTCAGAATACAAACCCAGGGCCGGCACGTGGCTCACTCGGGAGAGTGTGGTGCTAACACCAAGGCCATGGGTTCGGATCCCATATAGGGATGACCAGTTAGCTCACTGGGTGAGCGTGGTGCTGACAGCACCAAGTCAAGGGTTAAGATCCCTTTACTGGTCATCTTTAAAAAAAAAAAAAGAAAAAAAGAATACAAACCCGAGTAGTAAGGCCCTGGAACCTGACTCAGGAACTCATTTATTAAGCTAGAAGAAATAAATATTGGGGTTTCAAAACAGGTGCTAAAATGAAGTCACATTTGCTTAGGAAATTCTTTAAACAAATTGAGCAAATTAATAATGATAAAGTAGTATAGGGTAAATGTTCGGAACAACTAAGCATATAAATAACTAATGTCAATTATACATCATCTTATCTAGTCACTGGCTGAGTACATCTACTACTGAGTGCCCAAGACTACAGCAGCCTGTTGCATTTTTAAAAGCACAGTCTATGCATTGTGTAGGCTCATTCAGACCAGCATTTCTATTATTCGTTTGACCTACTGAAGTTTGCTATACATTATGCGCTTGCCTTCATTATCACATAGGAATAATATCTTGGGATTATGAAGAATTTTGTACAAAATGGAATATTATACAGCCTTTAAAAAGAAGGCAGTTCTGTCGGTTGCAATAACATGGATAAACCTGGAGGATGTGCTGAGTGAAATAAGCCAGGCACAGAAAGACAAATACTGCATGATCTCACTTTTATGTGCAATGTAAGAAAATCAGACTCATGTAAGTAGAGAGTCGGGGTGGGTGTGGGGTGGGGATGAGGAAAGGGGAGATGTTGGTCACAGGGTACAAAGTTTCAGTTAGAAAGGAGGGATAAGTTTTAGAGATTTATTGCGCAGCATGATAACTATAGTTAATAACAATATAATGTATATTTCCAAATTGCTAAAACAGTAGATTTTAAATGTCCTTACCACAAAAAAGTAAGTAGGTGAGGTGATGGATATGTTAACTAGCTTGATTTTATCATTCTACAATGTGTACATATATCAAAACATCACATTGTACCCCA
>NW_007734689.1:9227-17296 GCF_000696425.1 Galeopterus variegatus | reverse complement strand
GGTTAGGGGACAGAACTAGGGTCGTCCCTCCTGTCTTTAGAATGTTACTTCAGGGTTCAGTGGAGCGAGCTGGGGCAGGGGGCTCTGAATGAGCACTGTCTTTGGAGTCAGACAGGCATCTGGCCATGTTACCTTTTGTTTCTGTGGATGAGACTCAGCCTCTGTCTGTAAATTCTGTAGTCAATACAGACAAACACTCAAGGAATTCCTCTGGGCCTCGTATAATCAGAGACTGAAGAGGTGTAGCTTCCTCATATTAGAATATTTTGCTAATTCAACTGAGGATATGCATAGTGGATGAAGGAGACTCCTAAATCTCCATAAAGTATTGCATTTCCAGATGATAGGTAATCTCCTGAAATCCCTCTCTATTTGCAGGAATTTTCTTCTTCCTGAGGATGTGCAGTTTAGAGAGCTGATTACTCGAGAGTCCTTGGGGGAATGCATATATGCAGCCAGCTGGAACCATGGCAAAGAAAAGGCGCCCTTAATCTTTTTTTTACAATGTGTCCCCTTTCCCATAAGTGCAAATTCTACCAACAACTTCAGTACTTTAGTAGGTCCTGAATTACAGGAAAGCTGAAAGCCATTTATTTTGCTTATTATTTATAAAAGGCAATAACAAATTTTAGGAACATCAAACTTTTCTACACATTTGTCTTGTCTTTCAAAATAAATTAAAACGGATAATAATGTTATTGCTTATTTAGTCCTTGCTATGTGGCAGACACTATAGAACTGTAATCTTACTCACTCCTGGCAACCACCACAAAAAATAGAAATTATTATATTGAGAACTGTGACAACTGCCATCAACATGACATAACTATTTGGACTTAGAACTGAGACCACCTGTGTCGATATATATGACTTATTCACTTGTTCCACAAAAATTTTGCCTGGGAAAGATAAGACTGTAAGCCAATAAATAACTTTTCTGTTTGCTTCCAGAAATTCCTCCTGATCAATTTATCTGAGATAACAGTCTGCGTGCCTGGGCAAACTGTTTAGTCTCATCAAACCATAGTTTACCCATCAAGATTTGCTTTAAGACCCTCACCTTCTTAGTCCACTGTGGGCTAAGGTTATGTCAGTTCACTTCTTGAAAGACCCTCTTAAAGTCACTTGAACCCAGATCCCAAAGCCTTGTAAATATCATCCACTGACGTCCCTTTTCTGAGATACTAGTAAGACTTTGTCAAAGTGGTTCCTCTCTTACCCAATTGTCTGGTAGGATATTGGAGAGTTCAATAATCCTTATTTTATACATGACCAAAGTGAAGCCCAGATAGTTTCAGTGACTTCCGAGTTCTCCCCCTTAGTTAATGGGTGGAACCAGGATTCCAATTCAGGACTGTCTGACTCCATCTCACATTCTGATCACTCTACTACTGTGCCTTTCAGCTGGAATGAAAGTCCCATTTCTTCAGTGTTATTCTTGAACTTATTTGACTTTTCAGAATTAAAAAAACAAACAAGCAATGGTTGTCTTGATCTGTTGTTGCTGCTAAAACAAAATACCTTGCTTGGACTGGGAAATTTACAAACAAAAGAATTTATTTCTAACAGTTCTAGAGGCTGAGAAGTCCAAGGTCAAGTCACTGGTAGATGCGTCTGATGAGGGCCTGCTCCTTACAGATGGCTTCTTGGGGTGTCCTCACATGGTGGAAGGGCAGAAAGGACCAAACAGACTCTGTCAAGCCCTTTCATAAGGGCACTAGTTCTATTTGTGATGGTGGAACCCCCATAACCTAAGTACCTCATAAGGCCCCACCTCTTTTAAAAATCTCATTTATTTTTAATGGTGGAAGGGCAGAAAGGACCAAACAGACTCTGTCAAGCCCTTTCATAAGGGCACTAGTTCCATTTGTGATGGTGGAACCCCCATAACCTAAGTACCTCCTAAGGCCCCACCTCTTTTAAAAATCTCATTTATTTTTAATTTTTTTTTATTATTCAAAATATTGTGACATTTATTTGTACATATTTGGGCCCCACCTCTTAATACTACTTCACTGGGGATTCATAGCAATGGTCTAGTTTACAGTCCTGTGAAAGGCAGTTGCCATGTGACTTTATATGTCTAATTAGCCATGGAAATTTAACGATCTGTGTCAGAATAAACCCCCACCAAAATTCTCTAAACAAAAGATGGATGTCAACCAAGGACCAAGAGAGCCAAACCTGTAGTTAGTGTGACTTTTAAACCAACAGTAAATTATTCAGCTGATAAATTAGTCTCCTAACAAATTACCTCAAAGTTAGTGGCTTAAAACAACAGAAATGTATTCTCTCAAAGTTCTGAAGGTCCCAAGTTCAAAATCAAGGTGGTGCCAGGGCATGTTCCCTCTGAAGGCTTTGAGGGGGAGTCCATTCCATGCCTCTCTCCTGGCTTCTGGTGGCTCCCGGTAACCCTCGGTATTCCTTGGCTTGGGACTTTATAACTCCAGTCTCTGCCTTGGTCTCACATGGCCTCTTTTGATTTCCCTGTGTTTTTGTGTCTTTTCCTTTTCTGTTTCTTGTAAGGACACTTGTATTTGGATTTAAAGCCCACCCTAATCTAGGATATCTCATCTTGAGATCCTTGCTTTATTTACATCTACAAAGATTTGTATTCAAAATAAGATCATGTTCTGAGATTCCAGGTAGACATATCTTTTGGGGATCACAAATCCTCTACAGCTGATAAAGTTTATTACTGACCCTGTATTATCATCAATATTACGTCTTTAAAAACATGCCAGGGCCAGCCTGTGGCTCAGTCGGGAGAGTGTGGTACTGATAACACCAAGGCCAAGGGTTTGGATCCCTATATAGGGATGTCCAGTTAGCTCACTTGGGAGAGCCTGGTGCTGACAACACCAAGTCAAGGGTTAAGATCCCCTTACCAGTCATCTTTAAAAAAAAAAAGAAAGCCAACCAATTATCTAAAGAATGATGTAATAATAACACTTTAAAAAAATATGTAATGTTCAAAAGAAGTTTTTTTCCCAATTCTATTTATATTTATTTTTGTAGGATATAGTGAGTTTTTTGAATACATGCATATACTGCACATTGATTCACTTATGGTAGATAGCATAGTTTTGTACCCACTAGTGCACCCTTTCTCTTCCCCCACCTCCCCCCTCCCAGCCTCTGGTAAACATTATTCTACTCTCTACTTCTATGAGAGACCATGCGGTATTTGTCTTTCTGTGCCTGACTTATTTTGATTTCTTGCTATTTATTTTTAATATGTCTCATAAGTTTTTGTGTTATGGTTAACATGAGGCTTATAAAAAACACATTACAGTTATATTAGATTATTTGAGACTAATAACAACTTAACTTTGATATCTAAGAAAAACAAAGAACCACAGCCAACTCTACACTTTGGCATCATTCCCCCCAACTTTTTGACATTTTGTTGTTTCAAGTTACTTATCTTAACATTGCCTGTCTCTTATATGGTTGTTGTGTATGTTAGCGTCTTGTTAGGTTTGTCCTTTAGTCTCCATACTAAGGATATAATAGTTTATTTACCTCTCTTACGACACTGGAGTATTCCGAGGTTGTCTGTGAGATTACTTTTGTTGCTTCTCCTTAGTGTAAACTTCCTTCAGATTGAAGAGCTCCCTTTAGCATTTCCTGTAAGGCAGGTATAGAGTTGGTGGAATTCTCCTAGCTTTTGCTTGTCAGGGAAAGACTTTATTTCTCCTTCATATTAGAACGTTAGTTTTGCCAGATACATAATGCTTGGCTGATGGTCTTTTCCCTTCAGCACTGAATATATCGTCCCATTCTCTTCTGGCCTGTAGGGTTTCTACTGAGAAATCTGCTGAGAGACATATTGGGGCTCCACTGAATGTCATGTGTTTCTTTTCTCTCGCTGCTTTCAGTATTCTCTCTTTGTCCTTGGTTTTTGGTTGATTATGACGTGCCTTAGGATGTTCCTCTTTGGATTGAATTTGATTGGTGACCTCTGAACTTTCTATACTGTCATCTTTCTCCACACTTGGAAAATTTTCAGTCATTATTTCCTTGCATGTGATTTCTACGTTTTTTCCTTTTTCTTCTCCTTTGGATATGCGAATTATGCAGAGGTTATTTTGTGTGAGGGAGCCCCATATTTGCTGTATTTCTGTTTCATTTTTTCTTATTCTTTTTTATTTTTGCTCTTCTGATTAGATAATTTTATATGTTTTATCTCTGAGCTCACTGATTCCTCAGTTTGATTAAGTCTGTTGGAGCTATTGACTTTTTCAGTTCAGATAATGTATTTTTTATATCTAGAATTTCTATTTTTTTAATTGATTCAATTTCTTTTTCAAGTTTTTCATTCTGCTCCTGGATTGCTTTCCAGATATCGTTTAATTTTCTATCTGCATTTTTTTTTGACTCCCTGAACATTCTTAAAAGGGTTATTCTGAATTCTCTGTCAGACATTTCATAAATCTACTGCTCCCCTCAGTCCATTGCTGGTACTTGGTTTGTTTCTTGTGGTGGTGTCATATTTCTCTGTTCTTTCTCAATCTTTGTGTCTTTACATTGATGCCTGGGCATTTGTGGAGGCTGCTACCTCTTCTAGGTTTTATAGGTGTTCTTTGGTGGTATTAGACCTTTACTGGTTAATATTAGAGCTTTGTCTCTGATCTGTGTTTTTTTGTCATTGTTATTTTTTGGTTTTTTTCAGAACTGTGTTGGATTATAACCTACCACCACCACTTAAACTCTGCACTGGAACTAATTTGCTATCCCTTCATTAATTCCAAAATACTGGGAATTTCCTGTGGGGACCAGCAGTTGCTCTCTGTGGTTGAGCTAAATTGCTGCTCTGCTGCTGATTCTCTGGGGTAGGCTTTTTGTGTGGCTCAGGTTTTAATTGTTGGCCTTTTAATCACTTCTGGGTTTGTGAGGTCAAGTACACCTGGCTGTGTGGAAATTCTGGCCTGGGACTGAGTCTTTATGGCAACCTGTGCCCCCTGCAGTTTTATCTCCCTGAGCAGTCTCTACTGAGTGGACTTGTGCCAATTGGAAGGCAGATCAGCTGCCCATGCTGTGCCCCAGTGTTCCCCTGCCAGGCCAGCCTCCCCCTGTACTCCCAATGTTTCCTGTCGGGCAGGCCATGTGTAGGTCCCCCTTGACTGATGTTGGAGAACAGGGTCTGGGAAGGCCTGGTAGCTGGCCTCAACCCACCCTGTTCTCTAGCAGGTTCTTGACTCTGCCACAGGAAAGAAATCAAGAGCAGGGTCACAGTACAAGGTGAAAACAGGTTTAATGTAACAGATAAGAAGTATAGGATTCGCATAAAAAGTGCAGTCTAGTTCAAGAGACTGGGTAGGGCTCGCACCAAGTTTAACACAGAAGTAAAAAATGCACACTTATGTTTAGTACAAAGTGTAGGCTGGCCCTTGAGAGTGAGCAGCTGCCCACTAGAAATAAGTTTAACACAAAAGCAAAGAATACGTGCCTCATCCAACGAAGTACAGGTTGGCCCCAGGAAAGTGAGCAACCAACTGCAGCAAGTTTAGTACAAAAGTAAGAAATACACATTTACAGACAAAGAGCAGGTTGGCCCCAGAGTGAACAGCAGCTGCTAAAGGCAAGTTAAATATAAAAAGAAAGAAATACCCACCTCAGGCAAAGTGCCAGCTGGATTTAGAGAGAGTGAGCAGCAGCAGCTCTACCTTCTACTGGGATTCAACTTTTAAAGTTTTGCTGTCTATCGAGCTATATAATACATATTCATGCTGTCTAATGAATATTTAACTAAGGGAGTGGTTCCCAGTTATGTAACATTGTCTTGCAAATGCTCAGTTGGTCTCTTTTAGAGCATGCTAATTGGTTAAATTCCAACATATTCACTGAAAAACACTTCGAAATATTTAGTGCTCTCCAGCACCCCTAATGGAAGGTCATTCAAAAGATAAATTCTCCGCTACTGAGCATGCTGAGCCACTGGGGTTATATAACTCCTTTTTACTGAGCATGCTCAGTCATTGGACTGATACAGATCTTCCCCTTGTGGTCTCAATTTCACGAGTTGGTGCTGAAAATGGGTGCCATTAGCAACAGTAATTTTCCTGTAGGAGAGGGCCAAAAGGAGGGACCTGAGACCTCGGGGAATGGCTCAAATCTTGGAGGAGTGTTCTGAAACCCAAACCCGGGGAAACTGAGCACCTTCTATCTCATGATGACTTACTAGCCTTTGGATGGCTCCTTTCTTAGGTTGGCTGCAGCCCCTTTCTCCTATGTGTGTCCAGGGGAACCCTGTCAGTGGTGTTGTTGGCCTGGGAGCTGGTAGCATGTGCTCTGAGGATCTCTTCTACCCTGGAGACTCCAAGCATCTCACACAGAAGGCACAGCTGTGGCTTTTGTCAGCTCCTGATCTATGTGCTGCAGCTTCTTCTGGCCCCTCACCTGGCCACCCTGAAGTGACCTGGGCTCAAAACAGTCGGAGTGGTCCCTTTTTCCTCTCACTGTGGCTTTTCCTACCTTCACAAACTCCACGGGTTTTTCCTCCTCTTCTCCCAAGCTCCAGCAGTCCTAGGCTGGCAGTCTTTGCTTTTTAATAGTTGTGAATTGATTGGTTGTGGGAGAGTGACACTGGGGCCCATCTATTCCACCATCTTGATGATGTCTCTGAAAAAAGTTTTGATATAAAAGCATTGTCCATGGGGTATTCCAGTGATCATAGGATGTTTGGTTATGGATGTGCATATATGGAAGGTTTAAATACCTTATTCATATCATTGGCTATGATGTTGTATCAGTCCACTTATGTTGCTTATAACAAAATACATGGAACTGGGTATTTTATAAAGAAAATGAAATTTATTGCTTACAGTTTCTAAGGCTGGGAAGTCCAAAGTCCATCTGGTGGTGACGACAGTGACCTGGGGTCTCACACTGCAAGATGGTAGAAACAGAGAGAGCAAGACAAACTCTCCTCTTCTTTTAAAGCCCTCAGAACCATACCCCTGACCACCATTTTTAATCCATTCACTACTGCACGATCCCACAATCTTATCACCTCTTCAAGGCTCCACCTTTCAATTACCATGATAGGATTTCCCACCCTCTTAACAGTCACAATGGGGGGCTAAGTTTCTAATACATAAAAATAGGGGACACAATTCAAGCTTTAATGAATTTGGGGGGGACATAATTCAACCCACTACAGATGTAGATACAGTGGCTTTGTGAACAGATAATTCTTCAGAAATGTATCAGATGTTTACCTATTGCTTAGTGTCCAGGAACTGGGGAGATCTTTGAGTGATGACAGTGCAGTTACTGCTCTTACCTTCTCTGGTTTGCAAAAAGGGAAAAGTGAAAAGGAAGATGGTGAAATGGTGACTTGATGACCTCCCAACTTAGGACCATCCATGGAAAGACAAAGTACATGATTCCTATAGATGTGAGCAAGATTATTCGTAAAATCTCTACTGTTTTTTCTTTATTCGTTACCTCCACATTGACAGCAAACCAGAGTCATTTCTGAACCACGGAGTTTAACAAGAGAGAACCAGAATTTTCAGAGCTTTTTTGACCCTATAGAAATACATATTACATTATGATCCAGTACATGTATCACTGAAAGGAAAGTTCCACAAAACAACGTTTACTCTTAGAACCACAATGGATTCTGATATTTTCTATTCTGTTGTATATCACTAGTGATCTAAATCGATTTCAAAACTCACTAACAGGCAGATCTGAGTGCAGTGGTGTTTACAACTAATTGGTCACAACCAATTACAGATTTCTTTATGTCTTTTCCACTCCCACTGCTTCACTTGATTCACCTAAAAAAAGAAAAGAAAAAAAAACCCCTCACCAACGGATAATCAGTTTATTAAATTAACCACTCTTTACCTTATCCACCCCAACACACACATATTAGCAAGATTTCATAATGAGTAGCATTCTTGTATTTTGTGCAGTAACTATTTAGACATACTCTCATTCATATTACTTTGGTAGGAACAATATTTCTGGTGGCTTTAACAATAAAGTTCAATAGTCAGGAAAACCACATTAGATGACTTTACATTAGATTGAATACTGTTACAAGACATTTTTTT
>NW_007734689.1:7012-8384 GCF_000696425.1 Galeopterus variegatus | reverse complement strand
TCAGGAAAACCACATTAGATGACTTTACATTAGATTGAATACTGTTACAAGACATTTTTTTCTGAATATATTAATGCCTTTAAAACATTAATAAATGATACTTTGCATCTGTTCCCTTTCCTCTGTAGACCAGCTTTTGCAATTGCCCTACATAGTTTCAACTTGCTCATGGCTTTGAGTTGCCATGGCACTGACTCTTGTTCCACCTCTGCATGATCTTACAGTTCTCAAGCTCTCCACTGGTCCAATCATTCAGTTTCTATGCCTCTATTCCAAATTCTCAGCTGAGAGACTCTGACTGGTTCAGCTTGAGCAGCCGTTCATGTCTGGTCCAGTCAGCAGTGAGCTGACAGAATGGGGTCACGTAGTATTCACGGCTGCCTTTCCATAGGTTCTCTAAGAGGGTAGGTATCTATTAAGGTCCCAGAAGTTGATGATGCAATAAAATTGGGAAAACTGAAGATTTTAATAAGAAGGTGATCTATAAAGGTCTGGGCAGGGTGTAGGGAAACCACAGCAAACTGTAAGGGATAGCAGTGAGTATCCTTGGGTTAGTAACTATGGGACACCGTCACCCTCCTAGGCCCAAATGGGCAGTGGGAGGGAGCAGTTCCCAGAACATGGGGAAAGAGAGAGCTGACTGGAGAGGCCAGAAGGACAGAAGTTGCGACCTTTGGTAAAGGAACAAACCAGGAGGCGGGGTGGGGGGATCTAGAAGAGCAAATTCAACGGATCTTGAAGCATAGGATTTATGGACAAGGAGGGATGATTGACATCTCAACTGCTTGGGTAAATCTGGAAAACTTTCTAGAGAAACTAGCATCTTTGGTCTTATAATACTGCTGGTAAGACTTATGGAGCCCCTATATGCCCGGGTACTTTTTATTGAAGTCTAAATACCTACAGAAAAGTTCACTTAAGTCACAGCTCAATAATTTTCACAAGGGCAGCATGGTGAGGCAACCAGCCCCAGATCAAGAAGGAGACATTACCAGCCCCAGAACTCCTTTTCCAGTCACTACCACCCTCAGTGGTAACCACTGTCCTGATTTCCAACTCCAATGATGATTTTGCCTGTTTTTGAATTTTATATATTGACGTCATTCAGCTCTAATTCTTCTGTGTGTGACTTCTTTGCTCAATGTTATGTTTGTAGCAACAACCTTGTTTTTAAAATTGCAATAAAATATATAACACAAAATTTACCATTTTATCCACTTTTAAGTATACAATTCAGTGGCATTAAGTACATTCACAATGTTGTGCAACCACCACCACTCTCCATCTCTAGAACTTTCTCAACATCCCAAACAGAAGCACTGCATTCATTAAAGAATAATTTTTAAGAATAATTTTTGGGCCAGCCCCGCAG
>NW_007734689.1:6165-6985 GCF_000696425.1 Galeopterus variegatus | reverse complement strand
AAAAAAAAAAGAATAACTCTTTATTCTCCACCCCCATACACGCCCTGACCCTGGTAACCTCTCTTCTACTTTTTGTCTCTATGCATTTGCCTTTTCTAGGTACCTCACATAAGTGAAATCACACAGTATTGGTCCTTTTAAGTTTGGTTTATTTCACGTAGCATAATGCTTCTCAGGCTCATTCATGGTCATCCTCATTTTATAGATGAGGAAATTGAGGTACAGAAACATTAAAGAAGTAAGTGGTGAGTCCAGTATATGAACGCAGACAGTCTGACTCCAGAGCCTGAGTAGTTAAGAACTTCATGAGGCTGTTTATCAACAAGTCTTGTGTTCACAAAGTCAATGATAGTTATTCAAATCATGGGCTGGCTGGATGGCTCTGACTACTTCTCAGAGTCTACCCACCCAAAGGAAGATAACTTGAAACCCACATTTTCTTTCCTGTGTTGCAAAAGGAAGAATTTCCCTTTGTCTGCTTGTGTCTGGTTGAAAGGGCGAATTTTCCTGCTAATTGCAGACTCTTAGTTGACTGTCGCTGCAGTCCCTGCCATATATCCATTTCTACGATTACTTAACTCCTATCCCTGAGACAAGCTTCCTGGCACTCCAAAGCCACCATTTGGCTGTCTCAACACTCTCTAATGGGTAAAACTCACTATTACACTGTTTGTAACTGTACAATTTGCTCAAATTATCAGTTTGGGGCAGAGCCTGCTGTTGACATAGGAACCAGAACAATCCCTTTTGGAGTAAAAAATGCCAGTATGGCTGTTGTTAAAAATGGGGGAGCCTGGTTGGCAAACACCAACTGTTTCAT
>NW_007734689.1:2681-5289 GCF_000696425.1 Galeopterus variegatus | reverse complement strand
ACATAGGAACCAGAACAATCCCTTTTGGAGTAAAAAATGCCAGTATGGCTGTTGTTAAAAACGGGGGAGCCTGGTTGGCAAACACCAACTGTTTCATCCAAAGTAAATTCAGGGCCAACAGATACAGAGTCCAAGCTCCTTCCAGACATTGAGCAGTCAGGCCACAAAGAGCTCATGCATATTTACAAACAGTGCATACACGTCTGACTTGTCTCCACCAAAGTCTCTGAATTCCAGCATCTCAGGATGCTAAGTGCCAAGAAAAGGCAGGTAGCCTTGGCTATCCTGGATGGCATGACTCAGCAGCAATGGTTCTGTCTAGCAATGAGGTGCTGTCCTCTGCCTACAGGAATGATGCTCCAACTCTAAGCCATGAACAAATTTTCTAATTTGGGAATTTGCAAACATAAGACTCCTTTTGTACCCATCACCCAATTAAAAAAATTATCCATACTTTTCCAACAGCTTTCTTTTCTGCAATACAATGAAAATACACTATCTTTCTGTTCTCATTTGCCATCAAAGACAAAAAACAATCTAACCAAAATGCTGGCTCTTCCTCCTCTATTGGATCCTTAATTATTACAGTGTTTTGCAGCTCAGTCCTACCCACGCTTTCCTCCTGGGTGACTTCATCCACTTAATGCCATTTGTAGTTGTCAGAACTCACTTGGTTACAAGTAACAGAAACTCAACTATCTGAGGCAAAAATGGGAATTCATTGATTCACATAATTATGAAGTTAGCTCCAGGATTGACAGTGTCATGGGCCTTGTCATAGTCTGTTTTTGTGTCGTTTTTAAAGAATACCCGAGACTGAGTAATTGATAAAGAAAAGAAGCTTATTTGGCTCATGATTCTGGAGGCTGTGAAGTCCAAGACTGGGCAGCCCATCTGGTGAGGGTCTGGTGCTGCTTCAGTTCCTGATGCAAAGCAGAACAGGAAGCAGGCACATGCAAAGGGACAAAATGTGGGGGACACCGCACTTCACAATGCTCCACTGTTGCTGGAGCAATCCAAGTCCTGTGGGATGGCATTAATTCTGTCTCATCATGAGGGGGAATCCCTCATGACCCAAACACCTCTTTAAAGGACTCACCACCTTTCAACACTGTTACATTGGGGGTTAAATTTCAACATGAATTTTGGTGGGGACAAACCACCTCCGAACCACAGCAGGTCTCAATACTGCATCAGCACATTGCTTCTCTCCACTCATACTTGAATCTTTTTTTCTGGTGTGTTGGCCTCATTCTCATTAAGATGTGGCCCCGTGGAGGTAATAATAATAGTAAAAAAAAAAAGCCCTAGTAAGTCTAAGTTGGCATCGTACCAGTTTAACAAATGTGCTGGAAAGAGAACTCTTTATTCCTAGTTTTTCTACCAAAAGTCCTTTGGCTAATTCTTATTAAAATGATCTGGGTCTTTTGCATTTCCCCAAATAATCACTGTTACCAGGTGGATGGCATGAGCTGAGTGTTCAGACCTGAGACCCTTCCTCACTACTTTGAATAACAGCTCCATCATGATTACTAGCCAAGAAGGAAGAATATATCACCAAAAGGAAATCAGGTTCCTTTTTACAAAAGACATCTGAGGGCTAGTTGGTTAGCTCATTTGATTAGAGTACAGCCTTGTAACACCAAGGTCAAGTGTTCAGATTCCAATATCAGCAAGCTGCTCCTGTCCCCCGCCCCGCAAAAAAAGACATGAGACATTATCCCACACATAACTATACTATTTATACGTTGGAGACTCAAACTTACGTCTCTCCAGCCCAGACTTTACCCATGAACTCCAGGCTCATATGTCCAACAGCCTCCATGACATGTCTGTCTCACAGGCATCTCAACTTAACCTGTCCAAAATGTATCTCTTGGCTGTGAGCACCAGCTCCGCAACCTGTACTTCCTTTGGTTACATGCAGAAGGAAACGGCACTGGCTAACTCAGGCAGAGGCAATGTACTGGAAGGCTTTGGGACTCACAGAATTGACAGGAGGCTGCAGTCTTCAGCTTGGGAACTAGGAAACACAGGAACTACTTTGTAGAGGAAAAAACTTGTTAGGAGTCTGCCCCTGGAGGGACTGAATTTTGTCCTTCTGCTCAAGATTCACATTCCAGGGAGGAATATTTGATTGGACAAACTCAGTCATGAGTTGCCTCTTGGCTTGACTGCAGTCCATAATAAAAAGGTGTTCCCCAACAAGAAATGGGGGTGCTGTTAGGGAAATGGACACTAGACATTCAAATATCCAACACATTCCTCCTACACCCTGTTCTTTCCCAACTCAGCAGATGTCTTTTCCATTTAACAAGTTGCTTATGTCAAAACTTGGAGGTGAGCCTGAATTCCTCCCTTCCCCTCTCCTCCACATCCCAAGTGTCAGCAAGCCCCTACAACTCTACTGCGAAAAGATATCCCAAAGATGTCTGTTTCTCTCTTTCTCCACCACCACCTGCCTTGTCCACACCATTATTATCTCTCAGCTGGGACCCCATAATGGCCTACAACTGGTCTCTCTGCCTTCCCTTCTGCCCCATGAAGCAGCCAGTGTGATCATCTCAAAATATAAAACAGATCCTGTCACCCCCTGCTTAAAGCCCTT
>NW_007734689.1:0-1416 GCF_000696425.1 Galeopterus variegatus | reverse complement strand
GCTTATAGGATTGAAATGATTCAGTTTATTACTTTTTCTACTTATTGTCTGTTTTCTTCTCTAGAATCTGAGTTCTGTGATAGCAGGAAGCAAGGCGGTCTTGTTCACAACTCTTAAAAATATCCTTGACATCTAGTATGCACTCAGTAAACACGTGTTGAATGAATGGATAGTGGATGACTAAAAGAACGAAACATTTGCTAAGTCAGTAGGATCAGCTTTTATCAATGAAACACACACATTTCCACTCCAAGAGCTCTCAGCATTGTACATAGATGTACACCATTGTACATAATGTCACCATTACAGAAACAACTGGGGTGGTAACTACCAGAACCAAATTATTTCCTTGATGTAGTTTTGCTTGCTTTGGGTTTCAGTGGACTTCTGTTTTGCTGTTCTGTGACTGACGCAGCTGTAGGGTTGGGGAAGCCCATTGGATGTGGAGTCAGGAATTCCAGCTTCTCATGCGGGATCAGTAGTTGTGTAACTGTGCGGAAGTCATCACTTTTCTGAGCCTCAGCTTTCTTGTCTGTCATATGGGGATAAAAAAATAATACCTTCCAAGGATGTGGAGAAATTGGAACCCTTGTGCATTGCTGGGGAGAATGTAAAATGGTGCAGCCATTACAGAAGACGGTACAATGGTTCATTGAAAAATGGAAAATAGAATTACCATATGGTTCAGCAATTCTACCTCTAGGTATATACCCAAAAGAATTGAAAGCAGGGACTTGAACAGATATTTGAACACCCATGTTTATAGCAGCATTATTCACAATAGCCAGTAGAACCACCCGTGTCCATTGATGAATGAATGGATAAACAAATGTGACACACACACACACAATGGAATATTATTAATACTATTCCTTTAAAAGGAAGGGAATCTGACAAATGCTACAGCATGAATGAACTGAAAAACATTGCAAGTGAAATAAGCCAGTCACAAAAGGACAAATATTATATGATCTACTTACAAGAGGTAGCTAGAATAGTCACATTCAAAGAGAAAGAAAGCAGAACAGCGGTTCCCTGGGTTGGAGTAGGAGAGAATGGGGAGCTGTTTAATGCGCATGAGGTTTCAGTGGGGATGATGGAAAAGTTCTGGTGATGGAGGGTGGTGTTGGTTGCCCAACATCGTGAATGTAAATTCCACTAAATCGTTCCCGAAAGAAGGGTTAAGATGGTGAATTTTATGTTATGCATATTTTACCACAGAAGAATAATACCTTCCTGTCAGGATAACTTCATACAGTAAATGAAATGCTGTATGTCATCACCTGCCATAGTCAGTATTCAGTGACACAGTGGTGTAAAACGAGGTTACAACTTACTATAGGCAACGGCAGAGCAGAGTCTTTTATTCTTGAAATTTTCAGTTCTCAGCGGAGACAGTACATGCACATGAGACAG
>NW_007734688.1:80535-88973 GCF_000696425.1 Galeopterus variegatus | reverse complement strand
ATCAAGAAATATTTCCTGTAATTATGCCTCTAAGAGTGGGAAAATAAATACTAATCGGTAGGATATTTCCAAAATATGGGTAGAAGCATGTGATAAGGATTTCTGGTGCTCACCAATATCTATGTTCTCTTCTTCTTCCTGGGCCCTACATTTCTCAGCCCTTTTGGATCTAGACCAATGGAATGTAAGTGACATGATCACATATGTTGAAAGGGTTAAAAATGGATGTACTTTCTCCTCCCTGAATGACTGAATGGAGCTGAGCCCCTAGCCTACTCTGTTCTGTATCATGAGTGAGAAATGCACTATGTTAAGCCACGGATATTTGAGAGCAGTTTGTTACAGGAGTCATCCTGCCTTGACTAAAATAAAACACACATTTTTCTAAAAGTGAAAGTTCAATAAGCCACAAAGTCTAACCCCTACTGCTGCATTAATTTGCATTAGCTTTTAGGTCTCTATAGGTATCTCAACCCTGGAGTAAGATAAGGTGTGGATAAAGAAAAATAGATTATAACAATAGCAACTCAAACAAGATCAGTTGTAGGAGCCGAGATGTGTGGAAATTGGATGCAAAATGAGTGCCTGGAGAGGGTAGGAAGAGACATAGAGGAAGTCTATTTCACAGTTTTTCTCAGGGGTGACCCTGACTAATTCCCTGTCAATTACCCCTCTACATACACACTTTCTCTTTTATATTCAATCTATGCATATCATTTGCACTTTTTACTTGTTGATCTTGAAATATCCTTTGGAGTTTTATATAATCTCTATTAATATGAAATGATAAGCTTAAGATTCATGACATTAATATAAAGGATGATAATGCCACACTAGCCTCCCTAGCTAAAGAGATCCTCTAGCTGGGAGAAAAGACTGAGGTCTAGAGCAAAATTTCAATTGGTTTGAATTAGGATTTTTGGAAAAAAGAAACACAGACTATAAAAAAATTAAAACAAAAAAGAGAGAGAGACCACATGGGAATCCAAGAACAGAAAAGAGAAAATTTCACAAAGATGGGAGTTGCACTGGGGGAATTTCTAGGGACTTCATCAGCAAAATTCACACATCTTCTCTTTAATGGCCATACCGTTAAAGGAACTCAATTATTCTCCACACCTCTGTTTCTCTTGATACAGCCTCTTAATTCTCCTACATTATGAGGTGACTTCCTCAGTGTCTACTCCATAACTTTTTTCTGCCTTAAGACATCTACTTACTATTGCCTCATTCTCCCTTATAACTCCTATCTGTTCATGACTCCCCACAGCTCCTCTTCTATCTCATGACATTTACTTACATGTAGTTTTAGCTTCCACTCAATGGCACCATCAGCTCCTACTGTTACTTGCCTGAGTCTAGTCCAGTCAACTATGCACAGGTGGAGGCAGAGACGTGGTGTACTTAAAATGGTTACCTGGGGCCTATAGCTGTGGTCCTAACAAACACTGGAATGGGCATAGCTAGTGTAACACTTACCAAGATATTGAATACCAATTTACCAAGCTATTGGGTCCTAATGAATAAGCTTCACAGATCTGTGGCATGTAGATGCATCAGTTATTAAATTGAAGCTCTGTGACTACGCAAGGCAGGATGTATACATTTTTCTTTTGGAAGATATCCACAAATATTGGTAAAAGCTAAATGTGTAAGTATACTTAGTTGTTCCTAGCAGGACTTAAGACCTGAAATAAATTTTCACAGTACACCCTTCTCTTCTCACCTTCATCTACCAACCCGACCTGCTATGCACACATCTAGCCAGCATCTTTTAAAATACAGGTAACTTGTAACATTTTTTGATAAAGTAAAATATGCAAATAGAAATTTTCAAATATTACCAAGGATACTCAGAAATTAAATCACCCAGACCTCCTACCCCAGCCTCCTATTACCCCTGTCTAAAAGTAACAATTGTGCTTCCATGATATTTATATTGGACAATTGTGGGGAATTATGGACCAGGAACAAGCTCCGTTTCTTCCCCCAGGAACCCTAATGAGCCTCTCTGTCCAGCTAGAAACCTCAGAGGTGAAATTCCACAACACAGAGCTGAGTACCTCCACCATATCCCCATAAAGGCTCTTTGTACAAGTTCCCCTAGTAGGGTGCCCCCAAAATATGTGTGAATGTGGGTTAAAGTTAGCTGGAGTCTCTTTCAAAGAAAGACCAGATCTTATATCCTATTAAATCAGACTACTGCAGGAAGAAAAATCTGTTTATTCAGAAGGGACTGATAAATCAGACTCCTACCTAGACATTTTGCTCTCCCACCATCATTTGTATACGCCAGTAAATTTTTCTCTTTCCAAATAATGAATGTTGATAGTATAAGTCAAAATAGATTTGGGTGCTTCAGGGAATCCTTTTGGTGATAGAGGCGATGTCCTCCGCTTTCTCTGCTCCTGTGACACAAAAATCTCTGAAATTACTAATAACCATCTAAGACCTCTATGGGAAAACTGTCTAAGGTTCTTGCCTCCTAATAATCCTCTCTCTTACTCTTTGTGTTCAGGTAATACACTTCTGTTTGCTTCCCCTCCTCCCCCATCCCCCCACCCCCAGCCCTCTGTACTCATTCCCAATTCTGCCGTAATTTCCAATACTGCCCCATGAGAGAAAGCTAATCTCTTGCCCAAGAAATATCAAAAATGTATGTAGTTAGCCCTACAGAAGCTGGTACCCTACCACTTCTTGAAGATAATCCAGAAGAAGGTTCACCAAACTATAAGTCCACAGATAAAGTATAGTTGTTTGCATAGCCTTGGACCAATCACAAACAGAAAATAACATTTTATTGGAAAACAGCCACCTGTGGCTGCTTTTCTGCTACAATGTCAGCATTGAGCAGTTGCAACTGAAACTGTATGGTCCACAAAGCCTAAAATATTTACCATCTGGCCTTGCACAGAAAGGCACCCCTGATCTAGGAGGTTGGATGGGGCAATTTATCATAAGCATACTTTCAGCAAAATATGTAATACTTGGTAGACAGTGGCCTTCATATAAGAATATTTACTGCTTATCTAACCAAAAGTCTTGAGGTAGGCAGGCCCAGTTCGTTCATAGATTCAACAGTGACATCAGAGACTCTGGGTGTTTACTTTCTCTCACTCTGACATCTTCAGCAGGTTGACTTACTACTGCAGAGTTTCCAGAATGCTACAGTGGCTACAAGCTCATAGGACAGCATCCAAAAAAGAAGAAATGGAAAGGGCAAAAGAGACTTTTTCTCAGGAAATTCTTTTTTTTTTAAATCATGAAAAAGTTTACCCAGAAACCCTTGGTAGAAATTCTCAAATGGGGTTTCATACATAGCCTTGGATCAATCACAAAGAGAAGTGACATTGTCATGCTGGGTTTGGAGCCATGGTTGTCATGCCTAGTTGTATACTGGAATTACCTGTAGAGTAACCAGCAAATTAGAAAACACCAACATCTGTTCCTCATCTCAGACCAATTATGTCAGAATCACTCAGGTGGTTCCTAGTAATGGTATTTTTCTTTTAACTCTCAAGAAGATTCCAGTGGGAAACCAGGAATGAGAACCACTAGTTTGGATAATCATAGTTCGTTTCCCAGAGCTGAGCATGTTTTCACATGAACAACAGCAGGGTTCATTGTGTGGGAAGAAGAAGTAATGACTGATGGCTTTGGGGTAGGCAACTAATGAGGTTTGTCACAGTCATCTGTACCGACACTGAAGTAATTCAGATGGATGGTGGGACTTAGGAGGAAGAGACCGTGAGCCAGCATTCACCCAGAATCCCCAGTATATGAGGGGGAGCACCCAGAAAGTTTGCAGGCAACAGCTCCAAGGAGGGTAGAGGGCCATGAACTTCAATGGGGATGGGGGGACCTGCATGTGAGAATCGCAGGAGATGCAGGTATCATGGGAGGTAAGGAACATAGGGAGGAAAGGAGTGCTGAGGATATAACTAGTTCAATATTGGGCATATTGAGGGTAAAGTGTCTGTGTTATTTCGAGGTTGAGGTGTCTAAAAACACCTATCAGTCTAGAGTTCAGAAAAGAGGTAAACTAAGCTCTTTAAAGAACATTCTTGAGAATGATAGGGGGGCTACTAAGAATTTCCTCAGGCAATAGGTTTAAACTGGAAATATCCCAAGAAAACCCTATACATGGGGATGATGGAAATCATGAGCCTGAGCGAGGTTGTTCAGTGAGATGTGTAAAATACAAAGAAAGATAAAGGTCTGCATCCTGGGATACAATAAACATAAATCAGATCTGCTGCCAATTGTTAATAGACTATAGATGTATAGATCCATCCTAATTCTTTCTGCTAAAGATAATAGAAAATTAAATGTTTTACTTGACATATTTTAAGCTTTGATGATAAAATGAAATCATACCATTTTCAGCTAATAGGAATAATAAAACTACCAGAACAAACCCAGGTCTTTCAATTCCAAATCCTTGGATCGAGTCCTCACTTAATCAAAACTCTGGTTTGCACATAACTGGTAACTACAAATTCTGAGTGACCTTTTGGCTTCCCCTGAAACACCCTGGGAAAATTGTTTTCCCTGCACTCATTTCAAAACAGTAACTGCTCTCCATCATTTAAGTTGTCAAGGGAATTCAATTAGCATCAGCCTGAGGTCACCTCAGGACTTCTCAAACTTTTTTATCCTGTGAACTCCCCTGGGTTTTCCATGACTCATATCAACTGTCCACAAAAAAAAAAAAAATAAGTTCACATTTCATCTTACAGATTTTGATGTAGCGCTGGCCTCCCCCTCTGTATCACATCAAATCTGAGAGGAGGAAGTGCCCAAGGGGAGGCAGTAGGTGGAGAATGCTAGGTCATCCATAGTTCACTGCCTCTTCCCCAGGCAGCTATTCAGAGCACAGGGGCTGCAGTCTCTGTGATTTCCTGAGAACAGCCCATGATCCCCCTATGGGGCCAACTCCCAGTTTAGAAAACACTGGGAAAATACTGAATGCTTATTTGGTATAATGGCAGACTCTGAGTTAACTAGAACCCAGGAATGCTAAAACGATAAAATTTGCTAAATTTTCTATATTAATAGCATAAAAATATCACCCTAAAGCAACGGGCAAATATTTATTGTTTGCTGTTATCAGTATAATTAAGTATGCCACCTTCATTGAACTATCATAAGCTGAAAATGCCATTTATTCGGCCTCTAGTTCAAAAAATATTGGAATGCCTACTATGTGCAAGTCATTGTGCAAATCACAAGGTTAGTAAAACACAGTTCCTTCTCAGTACATGAAAAACCTAAAAAAATCCCTTTGTAAAAAAGGGATATGATGTTATGATATGGCATAAAGCTGTCAGAGTAAGCCCAGCACTCACTGGTAAAATTCAGATGTACCTGATCACACTCACAGGCTTAAATTAACACAATGGACCTGCCAGGAATCCAACCGCATGAGGCTCTTCCTAGGAAGGCATCGTGAAGACAGGATCAGGGAGTAAATCTGGCCTGAATGCTTAAAAATGCCATCATGCTCAGAGGGGAAGTGCAATTCGGACAGCCTGTGGCTGTCAATTGGATGTTTCCTCTGCCCTTTGAGTAAAAACAGAAAGAGCTGTTTTCACTAACATCTGTAGAATATTGGGCCAGACGGGAACACAGCTTGGTACCCTTTTCAGAAAAGAAATGTCTATTAATATCACCAAATTTTAAATAAATGTAGGCATTTGACAAATATTTACCAAGAGCCTATAATGTGGCAGAAATAGTCACAAGTTTGTGAGCCCTAAGAAAACCTGGGTAACAGATGAATAATACGCATAAGCCAGGAAGTAATCAAGCTGATATATTTAAAATTAATGAGATCCTTATTGAAATGGAGCATCCAACTGGTGACAGGTTTTTAAAGGATGTGTGGAGACAAAAGCGGATTCAAAGGAGAATGGTAAGAATGATTAATTAAGAAAAAAGATTAGGTTCTATGAGAAAAGGTTAAATTAATTCAAGTTATTTAACTTGGAGAAAACTAAAGGCTGAATTGATTATTATCTTCATGATCAAGAAGGGCTTTATGCTATTCTTTTCCTAAAGGCCCAGACATGAGAAAATGGGATAAAATTAAAGCATTTATTTAATCAATAAACATACATAATATGGGCACCTGCCTTGTTGCCTAACTCAACAGAAGATTGAAAAGAAAAAGAAGAAAAATACAACATAAATGGAAGCCATTTCATTTGGACATAGAAAAAAACTCCTTGAACAACCAAGGAATAGAACTCAAGAACCAGCTGAGATAATGTTTGAGTTGGGTTTTTAAAATTGAGTAGCTCTTCAGAAACTAGAGAGAAAGGGAGGACACATCTGCCATAGCAAATAAAATGTTCAAAGCCAGGGGAATATGTGACAGTATGAAAAACAGAGAGAAGGTCTCCATAGGTGGAGCCCAGCATGCCATGCTCATGTGGGGTGGGTGGGAAGGGGAAGGGGAAAGAGAAAGAATCCATGCTGGTGGAAGAAGACTTTTGTGTGTCATGCCAAGGATTTCCACTGTGTGCTGCCAGTAATACAAAACCCTTGGGTATGATAAGGACAATGACAGGGCAGTATCCAATCAGTTTCCATGTTTTGCCAATTATACCTCCCAACATCTCCCATATATGTCCCCTCCTTTTCTTCCTCTCTGCCACTGTCCTGTGCCAGAGGCTCCCATATCTCACCTGGAGAACCTGTTTCAATCCACCCCACCTGCTGATACCAGAGTCATCTTCCTGAAGCCTGCAGTTCATAGTAGGTTATTTCTCTCAGAAATGTTCACTGGCTCTCATTTCCAGGCAGAACAAAGTCTGACTCCTCAGGGGGAATCCAAGAACAGAGGTGATGTGACCCTACTGCTCCCCTCTAGGAAGATAAGCTCCAGGTCTATGGGGCTGATTTCTATTCCCCATATGGGTAGTGCTTTTTACAGCTTCTAAGCTAGAAACTCATGTTTCCTTACCTCCTCCTTAGCCTGAGGAAATGCTCCTGATCCTTCAAAACTCAGGCTCGATGTCACTTCTTTTTGAGGATTGCACTAATCCCCTTCCTTCCTCCACCCTCAAATTGATGCTAGCCACTCTTACTTTAGGTTTCACCATCATTTTTCTTACATTGCCTCTGAAGATTCATTTCATCCTGTCTTGCATTATAGTTAGCCTACAAGTATTTCTCCTCAAATAGACTATAAAAGATTTGATTCTAAGCTTGGTGATAAAACTTGAGTTGTCCATTTATTTAATATAAATGCACCTATGTACCAAGAATTTGGCTGTATCCTGAGGAGGGTATATAAACTCTCAAAGAGTGTGGAATCTATGTTAAAAAGAATAATATTGCAAAGCAGAATATTTTTTGTTTATCAAGGATACAGATGAAGAACTAAGTTTTTTCCATATACATCTAAAATGTGATTCTGTGCATAACTTTATTTGAGGTTCTACAGAAACATTTTCCAACAATAAAAAAAGAAAGAAAAAAAGTACAAAAAGCCAGATCTGTTAAAAATATGGCACAGTTTATTTTAAATTTTCAGTCTGCATTCTTTTTATTTAACTGTAGTGTAAATTTGCTATTCTCTCATAAATAATTATACATAATAGAGTATTCAAAACTGTTTCTACACAGTAAAGACTCTTACAGTAAGAGGAACTAAAAAGAACATGGCACCAGAGTTTTAAAAACTCCTTCTAACATTTTAGCGGACATCAGATCTGCTTCTGATAAATTTATGCAGATGCAGAAAGTGGGTTGTACATCAATAATGTTACTAGTTCCAGACACTTTTCAAACACAAGGTCTCAAATGACAACACTCCCAAGAGTGAAGTCAAGGTGACTGTTCATTACCTCTAAAATGCAATCAAACTATTTTTTAATATATTTTATTTAACAGCAATAAAAATATAATAAGAAATCTTAGAACAAACATATATAGGATGCAATAAAAAATGTATTCCTTGGTGATGGGCCAATGAATGTGTTGATCTAACTTGAAATTTATCAGGAAAGACTTGACATCTCCTGTCTTTTTTTGATTATTTACATAAATTATTCTCTAAATCCAGACCAAGTAAATGTCACCTTTTTCTCTAATAGAATCAGTATTCTATTCCTACAGCATACCGATGGCACTCAATGTGCCTTCAATATAAAGAAAAGGAAAAAGGAATATGTGTCACATTGACCTCCTAACATAGTTAAAATAAATACCAAAAATATGGAAAGTTTAAAGTAGGACTACTGGGGTCTCCTCTCAGCTGGACACACAATCATTAGGAGCTGATCACAAGAACTGCCTTTGGGGTTCTTAGAGAAATGAGGTTTTTATTTACTTTTACTTCCTCAGGTCAAGCCAATATTCTTTAGTTTCGAAGGAAATTCAAAAGCACAGAGCTCATAGTTTTTATTAACTCCTAAAATTATAGCCAGTAT
>NW_007734688.1:78587-79451 GCF_000696425.1 Galeopterus variegatus | reverse complement strand
TCTGACAAAGGATTAATATCCAGAATATACAAGAAACTCAAACAATTTAACAGTAAAGAAATAAATAATCTAATTAAAAAATGGGCAAAGGAGCTGAATAGACATTCCTCAAAAAAAGACATACAAATAGCCAACAGGTACACGAAAAAATGCTCAACATCACTCAGCATCAGGGAAATGCAAATCAAAGCCACACTCAGATATCATCTCACCCCAATTAAACTGGCTATTATCAAAAAGACAGAGAACAACAAATAATGGCAAGGATATGGAGAAAGGAGACCCCTCCTACACTCTTGGTGGGACTGTAAATTGGTGCAACCATTATGGAAAACAGTATGGAGGTTTCTCAAACAACTACAGATAGAATTGCCATATAATCCGGCAATTCCACTGCTGGGTATATACCCATAGGAATGGAAATCATCATTTCAAAGGGATACCTGCTAATATGGATTGAATTATGTCCCCCAAGTTTTATGTAGTAGAAGCTTGATCCCCACTGTAACTGTTAAGAGGGTGGGAAATCATATTACGATCATTGAAAGGTGGGGCCTTGAAAACGTGATTATATTATAAGGACCATGACCTAGTTCATGAGCATGGTTCTGAGGACTTTAAAAGGAGAGCACATGAGAGTCTCTCTCTGTCCATGCTACCATTTTCTGCCATGTGAGACTTCTGCATTGCTGTAAAGCCACCACCAAGGAAGACCTTCATCAGATATGTTCCCTGGACTTTGGACTTCTCAGCCTCAGAAACTGTGAGCAATAAATTTTGTTATCTTACAAAGTGCCCAGTTCCAGGCATTTTGTTATAAGCAACAGAAACAGAGTAATACACCTGCACTCCCATTTTTATTGC
>NW_007734688.1:65811-78415 GCF_000696425.1 Galeopterus variegatus | reverse complement strand
ATATATACACAATGGAATACTACTCACCCATAAAAAAGAATGAAATTCTGCCATTTGCAGCAACATGGATGATACTGGAGAAAATTATGTCAAATGAAATAAGCTAGGCACCAAAGGAGAAATACCACATGTCCTCACTCATAAGTGGGAGGAAAGAAAGAAGGAAAGAAGGAAGGAAAAAGAAAGAAAGAAATCACTATGATCCCACGAACTTTCAGAAGGAGAGAACAGAACTGTGAAAGGGGGAGGAGGAAGGTGGTTAGGGAGAAATTTGTTAATGGACACAAAGAATGATAACGTTTTGTAATGATGGACATGCTAATTATTCTGATTTGATCATCACATATTGGACACAAGTATTAATAGTCAACTCTGTACCACGCAAATATGTATAAATTGTTTCAATAAAAAAAAATCTTTTAGAAATATCAGCACATACTTAGTTGAAAACATAGAGATTTTCTTGGAGCCAAATTTTATTTTATCCCTCTTTTCTGATTATAAAATGAAAATGAAAAATATTTAACCTTAGGTGTATCAAACAAATTGAATGACTTCCGTACCTCCAAGGGCAAGCTCTGCCAGCCAGACAATACCCATGTAAACCGGTGCTAGTGAGGCTCAGTGTAGCCAGGAAGCGTGACTGCTGCTGACAAATTTTTTTAAATGTTTCAATTTTTTCTTTTTTCTTTTTCCTTTAAGATTAAAGAGAGTCTGAAGGATTATATAAGGATGCTAGCGGAAGGGAACAAAAAACCCCATTGGAGAGAAGAGGTGGAGAGGGTGCAAAAGAAGAGCCTCGGCAAGGAAATACAATTAAAGTTTTGATCAGTCTACTTCATCATAGTAAGATGTAATGAGAAATAAACTCAAACAAGAAAGAAAGGAAAGAGTCTGCCATTGTTTCAAAAACAAAGCAAAATAAAACAACACTAATATAAATGCTTCCCATCTGATGAGTGTTTGGAACTTACATTGCACTTTCACGCACACACATTTCCTTTCCTGTTACCTTAAAGAGGTAAAAAACATAGTTTCACACCATCTATCACCGCAGCGTTCAAACAGAGGAATAGCATACCTTCTCTTGTTGGCTCTCTGCATAGAATCTGCCTTCTCTCTTTTTACATATGCACGCAGAGTAGTGGATTCGATCATCCACGTTGTAAATAAGGTCTGCCAAAACTGTATGGAACCGTCAAGATTATGGATTGTTGATTTCCTTTGTGAAACTGACCCCGCTGCTCAGAGCTTGTGTCATATACTGTGTTCCAGAGCCTGCTCCTTCACTTCACATGACTTCTGATAGTGCTATCAGTGTTGTTTAATGACAAATCTGATAGAACGAAAAGGCAACTCTAGAGGCTACAAGACAACTCTGTAAAGTGTTATCGAAGAAATCTCCCTAATTAAATCCATGTGAATGGAACAGCTACAATTTAACTGCAAAATTGTTACCAAGCTCTTTGTTCTATTTGTGAAATTTAAGCCTTTTGGGGGTGAGAAATGAAAGATAACACCTACTAATACAGTTGGATTTATAAAATATTTTACATCTTTTTTTAGTTTGTCATCTAAGACATGTTTAGTCTAAAATAAAGCAGAAGCCATGAATATGTTTACTGTGGACTGGGTTCTGGCCACATGAGACTCACATGGTCTGAGATGGACCGCAATGAGTCAGCCTTGTGGTCTAGAAGGAGAAGGAGTGAGTCCTACATTGGAGCTCATGTCCATGGAGTGTAGCCCCACACGGACCAAACAGCTAATGGCATTGAGTCATCAGCCAACTATTTCCAAACTGAGGAGCTTTTTAGAATACATATTCCCAGACTACACCCTGAATCTAATGCACTCACATCTTTTGGAAAAGGGCCCATGGGCCTACCCTTTTCCAAAGCTGCACAGGTGATTAGGATAATGAGTAAGGTTTGAATCATAGGACCAGACTAAAATTATTCTAGGTGGGCATGAGGGGTGGGGGTGTGGGGGTCCCCTACCTAGACACAGACAGAAAAAGCCTCCTTAAACTTCTTCTCCAGTGTCCGGTATTGCCGGGTAGGAGTCTGATTACAATTTGACTCATTCCTTTCACACCTATATTTTTGTTTGTTTGATTAATTGACTGATTTTCTCTTTCAAAGCTTTTACATTTTTCTTTTAATCCTTGAAGACTGAAAATTTCAGTAGGATGTAGCTAGGTAAGTGTACCGTTTTAATCTGAAGACTCGAACCGTTAGCTCAAAGGAAATTTTTCTGTCTCCTTTTCATCTGTTCCATTTCTGATGTTCATGTTCTCTTTTTCTGCAACTCCTCTTAAGTGGGTACTGAATATCATGAATTGATACTTTAGGGTGTAAATTTTTTATTATTTTTTTCCCATCACTTTATTTTTTTCTTCAGATTTTGAGATATTCTGTCATTCAGACTAGTAATTCAGCCTTCTGCAACGTTCATTATGTTTTTCATCCCTCGCATTTGAATTTTTTCCTACTTTGCCAATCACATTTTTAATTTCTAGAATCACTTCTGTGTCTTCTAATTACTCATTTTCATGGGAGCCTTTTCCTCCTCCTCTTCATCTTCATTCTCCTTTTTCTCCTTACCTTCCTCTTTCTTTTTCTTCTTTTCTTTTAATGGATAATAACCACTTAACTTTCTCTAAAGATTGTTTAAAAGTGTCTTTGGTTAACGTGTCTTCTGTTCCTCGAATTATTTTTTATAGCCTGTTGGTCCATCTTGGTCTTTCTATTGGTTTTCATCACCTGTCTCGTGATATGTGACTGTCCATTTCTGGCTGGCATGAGTTACCTCTGCAGTGATATAGGTCTGATGTTCCACCTGATCTCAACTTTGAATGAAGAGACTGCTTTTAGGTTCTACATAAATGGTTAAGGTGGGTCAACTGGACGGTGTCCCTTATGGTTCTGGGGGCATGGTTGGCAGCAGGCCATGAGCTCATTCCCTCTCCCACATGCCAACTTAGGAAGATCCTTACTTCAGCAGAGGCACACTCCTGCCAAGCAGCCTGTACTTTTCTTTCCCCTCCATATCTGGGAGTACCTCAAGTCACTGCACAATCTGCTCTCCTTGCCCGGACCCCTAATGGGTTTATTTTGATAATACTTTTGAGGCTTATCCCAACATTGAGTTCCATCTGTTCCTGTCATTTAGTATTGTGGGGAAGTGATAGAAAAAAAAAATTCTGTTGTTCAGATTTTAGCTCCTGTTTAATTACTCCAATGGCTGTCCCTTGAGCTTGGAAGTTCTCAGGATCACATTCTTCCTAACTTACAAAATTCTCACAATTTTCTACCTGATGATGACATTCTTCCTCCTTTGCCAACATTGTTCTGAATTTTTCTTTATTTATAGATAGATTTCTTCTTTTCATCACACAAGGGATTCAGGGCAGGAGGAGAGTGAGATGTGTATTCAGTTCGACCTCCTCCTACAATACATTCTCTTATTAAATCACTCCCATATTATTAAATTCCTCCCATATTAAGCCACTGACACACTCAACCACAGGAAAGCACAACCACATCATTCCCAAAATACATAAGAAACAAGTAAAAAAAAAAACTTATAAAACTCATAGGCTAATGACATCTATTTCTTCATGAAAGCATAAGTAGATGAATTACCTTTTATTTGGCCACTTTTTAAAATTTGCTTTCTCACAAAAGCAGTTCTATGTGACAGGATACCTTCTTTTATGAAGAGAAACATCACTAGACTTGATAAAATATACCATTCAACTACATATAAACATTTCTATCATTTTCAAAATATTTAGACTTGGAGAAACCTAAAAAAAAGTCTATCCTCATAGTCTATTGTGTCATATAAATTTAAAATAGAAATGAGGTTTACAAGGGATTGTGGAAATCTACATTAATCTTCAGTCTCTTTGATGGTTATAGACCATCTGCAGTTGCTAGTTACACAAGGAAACCATTTCTTGCCAAAACACAGAACCATGGCAGAGGATTACAAATTTCTGTTAATATGCTTGCACATTTCCCTTGGAGATTGCATTTTGAAATCATATTATTTGCTATTTGTAAATGTCATTCAGACACTTAGTATCTCCCATCTACCCAGAGTGAAGAGTAAGGAACCACTCATAAGTCACAAACCAATTCCATGTGTTCACTGTAACATTAATTATAAGTATGCATGTCATCCAATTGTGATGTAAGCTGAAAACTAAGTACTTTAGCATATCCTTATCCTATTTCCAGTTTGCCTTTAAAGAGTAAATTGGGCACAAAACTTCCCCTGTGGCAAGAACTTGTCTGTCATGCACTCACACATTCAAGTTGGTCTTGAGGTGATAGGAGACAGCATTCTACATGGACAGAGGTATAAAGGGAGAAAAGCAACATTTATGGTAGAGGGTAAGTTGTCCAGAATAACAAGTTATAAAATGAATTCATGGGCCAAAGACCATGAAAGCAAGTTAAATATATTTCCAAAAACCAGGAGCTAGTAGTATGGCTGTATCGATAATGGCAAAAATTGTGATCATTCTTTTCCCCATTAATTTATAGACATTTTCAATTCAGCCATGTTATAGTAGTCCCTCCAAAATGTTTATGATTTAATAACAAACCTCCATTGAGGTAGAATAGAAAGAACCTGAAAAAAGCCAGTGCACATGCTGGTGGAAGATTCTATGGTATATATGCAATGTAGGTAAAATCTGCCTCGGGTCCCAGACAGAGAGCCAGGGATCTGATGGTGTTAAAATGATACATAAATCATGTGCAGAAAAAATAAATTTCATCATGATTTGGCCTAATTCTAAAATAGTTTCTAGTGAAGAAGATTGTGTGTGTCTGATCATGTTCAGTTTGGGAAGAGAAACAATCATATTATGACATTTATTTAGTGTATGGAAATGAATTTGACAAACCTAAAAAGGTGTGAGGAGTTTCAAGCAGGAAAGTCAGAGGAACAAGGTATCCATGCAGTATTAGGTTACCAGGGCTGCCATTAAAAGGTACCACAGACTGAGTGGCTTAAACAACAGGTGTTTATTTTCTCACAGTTCTGGAGGCAGAAGTCCAAGATGAAGGTGTCAGCAGGCCTGGGTCCTCTTGGGAGTCATGAGGCAAAGGTCTGTCCCAGGCCCCTCTCCTTGGCTAGTAGATGCCATATTCTCCCTGTGTCTTCACACCATCTTCCCTCTGTAAGGGTCAGTGTCCAAATTTCCTCTTCTTATAAGGACACCATTCATATTGGATTAGAACCCACCCTAATGACTTCATTTTAACTACATTAGCTCTGCAGAGATCTTATCTTCAATACAGTCACTATCTGAGGTACTAAGGTTAGGACTTCAACATATGAATGTTTGAGGGGACACAATTTAACCCATAACACATGCTATGTAAGTCGTTTTTTGGTTTTTGTTTTAAGACAGCAACAATGAGCAGGGGGGGGAAAGACTTACCACTGAATTTGTAACAAATAAGTTCACCAGAGCCCACACAACTGAATTAAATGCCAAACAAGAGCCCAAACTAGATGAAGGAAGGAATTCTTGACTAGAAAATAAGCAGCAGCAACTTGAAGGAAACACATTGGTCCTTGAATTTGGCTCTTACTGTTTCATACTAACAACAATAAGATTCGAAGGTATAGATTCATCAACAAATTAGAGAAACATTTTTAAAAGCAAAGTGAACAGATAATCTAAGACTGTTAAATATGAGATCAGAGTTAATTATGTATGAAACTGCTTTACTGGAACATAAGATAAAGTAAGTAGTCAGTCCCTCTTATCTGTGGGGAATACCTTCCAAGACCCTCAGTGGATGCCTGAAACCACAGATAGTACCAAACTCTCTGCATACTATGTTTTTTTCCTATACAAACATACCTATGATAAAGTTTAATTTACAAATTAGGCACAGTACTCTTGTGCTTTGGGGCCATTATGAAGTAAAATAAGGGTTACTTGGACACAAGCACGGCAATTCGGCAACAGTCCCAAGACTTTTGGGTCACACATACAGCATGGAAACGCTGGACAAAGGGATCGTTCGTGTCCTGGCAGGAGGAATGGGAAGGCACAAGATTTCATCACACTACTCAGAAGTCTGCAATTTAAAACTTATGAATTGTTTATTTCTGGAATTTTTTATTTAATATTTTCTGACCACAGTTGATCACGGGTGACTGAAACCACAGAAAACAAAACCATGGATAGGGTGGGGGGCACTACTGCATTTGTCATGTGATAATGATATGGAATATTAAATCAGTGATATTGTTTATTCTGACTTTTTTCAGCTTTCTGGTATCTATATAGAAGTTGATTTTCATTATTAGGATAAGATTATTGATTGAGGTATTTGGCTTTTTTTGTTTTCAGATTCATCTTCTTTTTTTAAAAAGGGAATATAATTCATAGGATATGAGTAGGAATATGAGTAACATGAAATTTCCTGGCTTCTGACCCTACTAAAAAGTCAGGCAGACCTGCCCAGATATGAGCAAAGACTAGCCTATCACTTCATCGTAACATCTTCTATTTCAAATTTTTCACCATGAAACCTCCATGCATTTAAAATAAAATGCTACATCAAATTCATTTCAATACAGCTTTTGACTTTATACTCTCCCCTCCAGACCTCATCAGCTCCCTGGAGATGCCACCAAGCAGTCTAGGTTGAAAGAAGACACAAGCACTGAGGTTTCTTGGCAAACACATATTCCTCCCTTCTGACTTTCAATTACAGCTTCAGAACACTATGGGATGATGCTGGGATCAGCTTGATTTACCTTGGGATGTGGCCTGTTTTAGCTCTTGGGCTGGTGACTCACTGAACACATCTCTTTTATAAATCCTTATATCTATTACTATCAAGCTACATTGAGACTGAAACAGCTTTCCTGATTGTCAGAAATAAACACAGTGTTTTCCTGTAAGCTTAGAGAAAAAAAAAAAGAGATGAGGGAATTGGATATATACAAACATATGCTATATATATTTGGCTGAAAAAGCTAAATGTTTTTAAATCTGTCTTTTGAAAGCTGGAACCTATTCTACAGTATTGTCCCTGCTCAGATTCTGAGGGCCATAATTTGTCTATTCTAGCTTTTTTCAGTTTTCTGGTATCTATATAGAGGTTGATCTTCATTATTAGGACAAGATCGTTGGTTAAGACATTTCAGGTTTTTTCTGTGTTTTGTCTATGTGTTTGTTCATTTTCTTGTTTATTTGGAGGAGTTCCATGTAACATGCACTGATTTTTCCTGAATAGTCCTCTGTCTCTGCTCACCACAGTTCACAACAATAGTTACTTTAAATCTTCTCTTTAAATAGGAAGGGATGTGGGGACTTGGCCTCTCTAACATAGAGGCAAAATACAAACAAACTCGAAAATAAGACCCTCCTTTTGGTACAAACCCTTTTGGTACAAAACCTTTACATGTGCTCAGAGACATATAAAAAATATTTATTGAAGCATTGCTTGAAATAGCAAGATATTGGGAAACTATAATGTCTATTGACAGAGGAGAGTAAATAAACCATGAGATATCAAATCAATGGAATAACATGCATCAGTTCAAAAAAGGTGGATCTGCATGTAGGGAGCAGGCATTTACCAGGTCTCTGTGTTTGTTTTGTTTTGTGTTTTGGCTATCCAGCCTGCAGACCATTTCTTTTTGGAGGAAATTCTCCCTTCACGAGATAGGAATACTTGCTAGATTTAGCATTTGTAACTTGTCCATTCCTTATGTATGTCCCCAGGTGGGCCCGGAAAGATATTCTTTATACCAAAGCCTTTGGATATTAGGTGAAGGGAATACCAGCATTTAGAACATTTAGTAACAAACATTAGAACAGTGCCTAACACATAGTGAGTGCTCAATAACTGTTATCTATTCATGTTTTCCATTTACACAAGAACCTACAGCATGGAGATAATTTTGCACTGGGGAATGTGAAACTTGAACTTTTTGTACTATTGCATCATGGCTCTGAGCTAATACTAATTCCTAGGAACCCAGCATATCACTACAGACCACTAGTCAGAGTGAGGGTATGGAGGATTCAGGTTAAAAACAGAATGCTGACATTCTCATAAGTGGGTCCAGGAAGACCCTGAATCTATTATGTGGTTATTGGCAATTATATGCTCAAGAGCTGAAGATATCCTTAATCAATCACAGAGCACCCCATATTGGCTTCCTGACTCAAAGAGTAAAGAATATAGGAATAGGTAACAAATGAAATATTCTGGATCATCTCTTCCTACCACAATATTTAACCAAAAGCCAAACTGCAATTCTGAAAATCAGCCAGCATGTTACCAACAGTAAAGATTTGAAATATACGGGTGGTGACTTTTATTCCATTGCCATTTAATTCTCCAGTTTGGTTGGTTGAAGAGATAGATGGATCCGGGAGAGTAACAGCGGGTGAACATAAGCTGTGAAGTAGAACTTTGCCCAGAAGCACTCCGTTATCAAATAGAAGTGGATTTAGGATGAGGTTTGAGTAATCCTGAAAGTCCAAGTAAATTGAGAAAGGAAATTGCTTATACTCATTCTGGCCCCATTGCAAAGCTACTCTATTGCAGAGCTGGATCTTGGAAGCTATTGCCGTCAGCCTATGAAAACCTTAGCCCATCTGGCAAAGCCAACCTTAGACTGGTACCATTGCACTTTTAGGTTATTTGAAGCCCCCTTGTTCTGAGTGTAGTATTACCAAGCAACTTCTGATTCCCAAGGGGAAAGAACAGACTGATGACACAGATTTTATTCCTGAAATCATTGCATTTTTTCCATGGCTTCTAACCATGATGAAGCTTCTCACAGATGTTTGTCTACAGGGAGAGATTGTGTTGATAATACTCTCACATGTACTCCCAGGCCACTTAGTAGTTATATTTTCCTTGGTTAGTAAATAAATTGTCATTCTTATGTCCACCTCAGTCATGCAAGCATTTTGGTGAATATGAGTCAGATTCTCAGGGCCTGGTCACTCCTGGGAAACGCAAGTCTTCAGGGCTTCAAAAGATGCCCAAATTTAGCTGGCCTCTCTCTTAGATGACACTGCACACAGGAGCATGCGTCCATTCAGAATCTTTTTAAAGTTTTTCATTACCGTCCTCTCTCCTTGGCTGTCAGTAGCATTTTTCTAACTTTTATTCCTTCATCCCTATTGCATGGTAATTTGATTTCCAATTACCTTTCTACGTCTAGGTCTTCATTAAACATTCCAGGAGGGTTTTCTGGAAACCCATGGTTTTGCTGATGTTGTTGTTGTTGCTGCCGTTAGAGATCATGGTCATACGATGAACCTAAGCCAAGGCCCCATTTTTCTTTCTCTAGCCAACTGTATCTAGAAACAATTAACAACTGATGTCCACATAACTAGAAAACTGGCTTCTTTATGGGCTCAAGATCTTTTTCCAAGAGATGCATATGCTTGTGGTGGCTCTCCCAAGAACTCCCTTCATGTGCCTGCTGCCCAAACCTGCTGCCAAAGCCAATACTCTTTATTTCCTGAGCCTTACTTAAATACACTAATCTGGACTCAATAAAGCAGTTTTCTGCTAACCTATCAAAAAATCAACCCTACAAATGACTAAATTTTTCTCAAGTCCTCTTCTAAACAAGCACTGGGCTTCCCAGAGATTTATCTTGTCAAAACTTTCACACAGCAAACCTAAGACATGCTGGGTAGAAATCTCATCATTATTAATCCTCAGAGAGGTGACTGATTTACTTGGCATTCACTTTTGGCTTTTGGCCAGACATGTAGGAACATTTTCTTAGTGACAAAATAGAACAAAAGGTATTCAGGAGAGGAAGGGAGAAATGGAGGGAGGGGGAAAGGAGAATAGAAACACATAAATAGGAAACATGTTCCTTTGGGCTTATGGGCCAGAGTAATTTGTTACACCCAAATCCCAAATGAGTTGAAATTTGTTTTATATTCTATTATTTTTGTAATTGGCTTTCTAAGAGTGAATTTCCCAAGGGGAGCTGTTATATCCCCAAGATTTTGCAATGGAAAAGCATAGAAGTTTTAAAAATTGTTTTAAAAATCATTATTTTTCTAATTCACAAGTTATCATCTGAATCATAACAGAAAAAAAGACTCATTTAAAAAAGAAATATGTGTTAAAGTACCTATTAAGCTTAGTATTTTTGAGATATTTTAAAACCAAGTAGTTGTATCACCTAAGAATAGGTTTAGATTGATTGCATTTTGGAAAGGCACTTTTTTCAAAGCTACAAGGATCTTATGCTGGGGCAGTTAGGAAACAATCTTTTTTTATTTTATAGTTTAGTCTGCTTGGAAGATGACTCATTTAAAATACATGCTTCAATTAGCTAATCATTTTCATGTGGGGCACCATATAACATCATTGTGAATACATATGAACTTGTACTTATATCTGAAATAAAATTAACATATAGGATGTTTTTATTTTTCAGGCCTCGTCATTTTCATGTGGGGCACCATATAACATCATTGTGAATACATATGAACTTGTACTTATATCAGAAATAAAATTAACATATAGGATGTTTTTATTTTTCAGGCCTCGTTGACAGGAAAAATTTGTCCTACATCAATAAAACTAGTAACAATAGAATACACACTTACACACACACACAACACTATGTAAGTATAAAAACAATAATGATGGTGGAATTTACATCTTTAGAAGCCATCTAGCTTATTTTACAGATGAGGAAACTGGTATCAAGAGAGTTACAAATTGGATGACATCTGGTTTCAAGACAGTAAAGACATTTTTGTCCACTTCTTTTAAATATCACTCTCAAAAAAATGGGTAACAAAGACTTTAACTTCAGTGCAACCAGGAGATTTCTATGACTCTGAACCAAATATATGAATGCAGAGAGCACGTGGGGGAATGGTAAGTGACTCAGCAGGCAGCAGGAAGATTAAACCTACAATAGCAGGATCCAAATGAGAAGCAAGCCATTCTGACCCCCCAAAGTCCTAAATAGTCTCAGAAAACGCAAGTAGCAGTCATTATTGAAGCCAGTTTGAAAGTCTATATAAGGAGCAGTGAGAACTTCAGATTCCCACCTCTATAGATTACATGGGCAATCATGCATCTCTCAGCCCCACCCAAATACTGAACCAGAAGTTTCTAGACTGAGACTCCAAGAACAAAGGATGCTGGGGTGTAGTGCCTTACTGAAAATTGGAGGATTAAATTTTATCTGCATAAAAAAACAGTGAAACTCTCAATCCCCTCTGCCTGCCCAGATTTAGTTGCTAAAAGAAATCATTATACCACACAGGAAGGAAGTTGGAAAATCCTTTTTCTGAGCACTGTTCCAGAATAAAAAATCTACAGAAACTTGCATCTGTAAGGAAAAGGCAGCTGACCATCTTGATGGTATCTACCAGTCTCTACGTCCCATCCAAATACACAAATTCCAATCCATATTTTGCTGCTTCTCTCTCAAACATAGACAGTCAAGGGTAATCAGATATTGAGAAATGTGAAAGATGGAGATAAGATCTGCCTTGCTGGGCTTTGTGATAATTATGAGTTTATAAATTCACAGCATCTGGAAGAGGGAAGGTGCCTGTAATGCATCCATGGGGTTTTTATACAAGAGAGAAATCAAGTGCACACTTTTTCCCCTAAAATAAGCAAATACTTATCTTCACGATATACCTTTAAGGGCTGATGGAGCATTCAGTTGTTTTGCCACTGCTCTCATTGTGGTTGTTGTGTTTTAATAAAGGACTATATCCTTAGCAGTTTTATGAGGGAAGCCTGAAGCATAGATAATACAAAAACTGGAAAATTCGTGCACACTTATGGATAGTCACATTTAGCAGCACAAAGAAAATAAGAATCTTTAGATATACACTCCTACTATAGTTGTCTGAGTCACAACCTCCATGTCTATTTGGAGATTCTCAAAAGAGACCCTAGGTCGGGGCCGGCCCGGTGGTGCACTGGATAAGTGCGCCACTTGGGAAGCGTGGTGGCACTCCCGCCCGAGGGTTCGGATCCCACATACAGACCGGTTCCCGCTCACTGGCTGAGCGAGGTGTGGGAGCAACACCGAGGGTTGCGATCCCGTTGCCGGTCCCCGGTCCGGTACGGGGGCGACACTGAGGGTTGCAATCCGTTGCCGGACACGGAAAAAGACAAAAGACAAAAAAAAAAAATAGAGATTTCCCTGACACCCCGCCATTTGGATTTAGGAATTACATTGCTCAATAACTTTGTGAATCAAATCTGATTATTCATAGAGCTACCCAATTCTCTAGTTTACACAAAAATACATATTACTAATTTACTTTTACCAATATTAAATATTAAAGTGCTTTCTTTCCCTCTCAAACAAATAAACAGTAAGCACAACTTTCAAAAACCTGTTGAAACATTTAGAATTAAATACACATTTTCCACATTGAAACCCAAATGAATATTTCCTAGATCTCCATGATTTGGACATTTTTTTTTTCCTTTTTTGTCTTTTTTCGTGACTGGTAACGGGATCACAACCATCGGTGTCGCGCCCACACCACGCTCAACCAGTGAGCGGACCAGTCTCTATATGGGATCCAAACCCT
>NW_007734688.1:49659-65662 GCF_000696425.1 Galeopterus variegatus | reverse complement strand
ACTGAGGGTTGCAATCCGTTGCCGGACACGGAAAAAGACAAAAGACAAAAAAAAAAAATAGAGACGCTAGGTCAATATAAGCAATTTACTAATTGAATAATCACTTATGATATGAATTAACAACTTATTTGCTCCATAATACTCAAAGGAGGAAATGTTTCATAATACAGTGGCTCTCCATTATCTGCAGTTTCACTTTCTGCAGTTCCAGTTACCCACAATTAACCACCACCTGAAAATATTAAGTGGAAAATTCCAGAATAACAATTTACAAGTTTTAAATTTCATGCCATTCTCAGTAGTATTGAAATCTCACGCCATTCCACTTTGTCACTTCATCTCATTACGTAGGCATTTTATCATCTCACATCATCACAAGAAGGGTGAATACAGTACAATAAGATACTTTGAGAGACAGACTACATTCATATAACTTTTATTACAGCATATAGTTATAATTGCTGTATTTAATTGTTAGTTATTATTGTTAATCTCTTACTGTGCCTAATTTATAAGTTAAACTTTATCATAGGTATGTAGGTATAGAAAGAAACATAGTATATGTAGGGTTCTTTACTATACTTGGTTTGAGACACCCCCTGGAGGTCTTGGGACACATCCTCTGAGGACAAGGGGGACTACTGTACCATTACAGAAAGCATGGTGATGGTGTTTCTAGATAGGGTGTCTGATCAACAGTGTAAGTGGTAAAAGACACGAGATTAATGTTAATCTGAAACCCTTTCTCCTCCATTACCAACAGCAGCAGTATTGAACAGTTCCACACCTGCCAAGTGGATATTTGTATGACTGCTCACCATGTATTTTATCTTCTTCAAGTGACCTGGGCAGTACATCTTGCCAACTCTCAGACCAAGTAGTTCACATGGAACCAACTTAGTCCCCAGATCTAGGAGTGGACATTTGATCCTTTAGGGCCAATTGGAACATTGTTACCCTGCCCCCAAGCACCACAATTAGTTAAGCAAAGAGCACATGACTACATCAGAGACAGTTCTAGGCCTTTGGCCATGGGCACTGCATGAGTTCTTTCCCTCTTGCTACACTAGAATTTGGGAAGATGTAAGTCTGAGCTTCTATGGGAACAGCAGAAGGAGAAAGCTCACCTGAGAGGGAAGCCAAATTCTGGAGGGATGTAGCACCAAGATAGAAACGGTGATTTGGTTTTCATTATCTCAGTGCATTGGATCTAGCAGTGCTGCAAACAAGCAACACCCTGGACATTTCTGAGACATAGTCCAATGGGTTTCCTTTCTTGCTTAAGCCAATTCCTATTGAGTTTTCTATCACTTGAGCTACAAAAACTCCAACTAATACAACCATGCATTTGTATCTAAGTATATTCAAGACAAAACTTTATGGTATAATCTAGTCTCCTTTCTTAGATCAAGTAAGCTAAAGCCCCTCACACAGAGATGTCTCACAGTTAAATATTCTTCACATCTAAATAGTCCTCCAACAAAAGTATATATCATATTAATAATAGGGCTGAAAAGTTATTTTTAATATCTGACTCCTCAACATTGAGCATATTCAATGAGTGAGAAGCCTCATTCAATTGACAATGACAGGCTGAATAAGTGAATGAATCCCCAACTTTGTCGAACGTCAAGCCATGCACTATAGATTCTCCGTATAGATAATCATTAATCCTAATTTAATGATTTCCAGGAATGGTTGGAAACTCCCAGTCTTCTTCAGGGGAAAAAAAATATTCAATTAGCTTCATCTAATCCAAATAGAGCCTATCATATTCTTAGTACTTGGTTAGAGATTGGAAAAAAACAAGTTAAATTGTCATGGTTCCTGTCACCTAGAAATTTATCAGCTAATATGGATAATTTACGAGGACAACTCTAAAGGAAATATGAATATACATATATGTGTACACAAATGTATATGCACAAATACATATATACATATATATGTGTGTGTATATATATATATATATATACATATATATATATGTATATATATATATACACACACACATAAATAAAATTATGTACTCATGGAGCAAAGAAACATTGGTGTCATCTGCTCCAGACTCCCATCCCATGAAAGCATCCTTCAGGAACATCCATCACATATAGGCACCATCTGCACTTGGACACTTGCAGGCACAGCCCTCACCTCCACTTAAGGCAGACTGGCACACTGTGGGCAGGGTCAGCTTTCTGGAAATTTCTTCCATATATTAAAACCAAAATCCTGGTCCTGTTTGGGCAAGCTGATGCTCACAGAAATTATAAGTTGCTTTTCGAAGGAGAGCTCTTCATGTCCGAGGACACAGATATCATTTGCTCGTGAGTCTTCTCTTCTTTAAGCTAAGCAGATTACTTTTTCAAAAATTCCTCAGATGATACTGAATCTCTTCATAATCCTGAGAGTTGTCCTCTGAATATACACCAATTTGTTCGTACAATAATAATAATTTGAAATTATTTAGTAAGCAATTACTCTGTTCCATGTATTATGCTAAATTCTTTATATACATTACTGTTCCTTGAACTCCTCATAACAATCGTATACGATACAATAGAAGATAATTTATCTGAGATTTTAAATACTGGAAACATTCAAGTAACTAATTTATTCTAAAAGAAGGTTTTTGTGGTCAGCCATTTTTAGTCACATTGTGTAACAATACAAGATCAGTTTGCTACAATGTGCTGTACTAAGAAACAGTGTGATCTCCAAGGCTGCAAATGACAGGCAGGTGATGACAAAATGGAAAAGGTGGCGTTTGATCAAAAAGGATGGTCAGAAAATGATTCTGATGTGGTTCTTGGATGCTGTAAAATTTTTGTAATTCCCTTGAAATAAAATTTATTCACTGGTGAGCAGAAGTTTCTCAAGATGTACACGATAGAAGGGAGCCTTAAAAATGAATGATGAAAAAAGATTTTTTTAAAAGATTAAAAATTTTTTAAATTAAATTAAAAATGATAAAATTATTTTGTAATTCCCTTGAAATAAAATTTATTCACTGGTGAGCAGAAGTTTCTCAAGATGTACAGGATAGAAGGGAGCCTTAAAAATGAATGATGAAAAAAGATTTTTTTAAAAGATTAAAAATTTTTTAAATTAAATTAAAAATGATAAAATTAAAAAAAATGAAAGATAGCACAGACAAGCAGAGAACATTGCCTGATCTTTTCCAAAAACCTATTGTATTATCCTTTCCTGTGGCTGCTAGAGACAAAGCAAACCCTGATGATTAGTGACCTTCCCAAACTCCTTTGTGCAGATTAGGAACAAATTTCATGTTTTTAAAATAAGTTTTGTGCTTAAAAGAACTATTAGATGCTTTTTCAACCATTTTTTAGGAAATGAGTATGGTGTACAAATTCTGGTTTTGCAGAAAGAACTTGGTATGAAAAATACTAATTATATATAATATTTACATCATTAAATATTTAGATTTTATATATTTTCCTTTTACAGGCAAACAAGATATGTTCACTTAGTGCAAAACAGCCACAGATATGCAATAAATTCTTCAAGCAATTTGTCTGACATTTAAATCAAACAAAAGAGTCAATAAGACATGTATGCATTTTAAATTTGTTTATTTCTTACCATACTTGACATTTCATGTTAGATACCAAAACTGTCAGACTAAAATGTCTTTTGTAAATTGTTGTCTTCCTTTGAAGTTAAGATATCTAAAGTCAGAAATATTAATCTGAAATGAGCCAGGCCCTGACAGTCTAAGTAAATAATCTTTTACTGTAAGCATTAGTATGCACATTTTATATATGAGAAAGGTGGGGATCAGAGATGTTAAGCAACTTGCCCAAGGTCAAACAAGTAATAAGTGGTTAAACCAAGATTCAAATCCTTGTCTCTCTGATTCCAAAGCCCATAGTCTTAACTAGTATGGTATACTATTCAAAGATTAATGACCAAACCAAATGTAATATGACTGGTCTGGCAAAACCCATATAGAATACAGTGTATTACACTAGATACATCAGTGTGTAATAAAATACACTAAAATATAATTCCATGAGGCCAGGGGTTTTATCTCTTTTGTTCACTGCTATCGTTCCAATGGTAACTAATATGTAAGAGGTACTTAATAAATATTTGTAGGACAAATAGGAAAATGTAGTACTCCTTCCCTTTACTTACTTCTAACACAACCTAATGCTTAACTTGTTTGTCAATGAGAGAATAACAGTGATTTTTTATTGTGTTTACATCTAAATCTCTATTTTTTCCCACAAGCAGATGATGAGTCACAACTCTTCCATCATATAATTATGAAGTGTTTTGAAATTAATATTTAGTCATCCAGCAAATATTTATCTGGTACCTACAATATGCTGGCATATCTAGGTATGTTGGATTCATCAATGAACAGAACAAAAACCCCACCCTCATGGAACTTGAATTTTGGAGGAGGAGAGAGAAAATAAATAATAAATCTGATAAGTAAGTAAATAACAAACTATACTGGAAAATAATAAGTGCTATGTTTACAACAACAACAAAAAAAGTAGAGCAGGATCCGAAGTGCCAGAGGGTTGGGGAGGTGTAATCGTTCGTATTTAACACTGTGCCTGAGTAGACCTCACTGAGAAGGTGACAACTTGAGCAAAAAGTAACAGAATTAGGTGCAGATAACTGGGGTAAGAGTATTGCAGGAAAGAGAACAGCAAACTCATAGACCCCCCACCCCAAGCTGGGAATGTGACTGGTGTGTTTAAGCAACACTAAGAAGATCGTGGTGATTGGAGGGAGGGGGAAACTAGGGGGGATGAAGGAGAAATAGGGAAGAAGGTGCAAAGCAGGAAGGGTCTTGCGGCCACTGTAAGGACTCTGACTTTTACTCTAAATGAAATACAGCAGGGTTTTGAGAAGAGGTTGCTATGTTGAACATGGAATGAGAGGGCAAAAAGTAGAAACAGAGAGACCATGAGGAGTTTGTTGCAGTAATTCAGCTAGAGATGATGGTGACTCAGATCAGGATGGCAACAGTGGAGGTGATGAGACGTGACGAGGTATTGGATATATTCTGAAGGTAGTGCCAATATGATTTCTTGATGGACTGAATGTGGAGTCCGAGAAAAATAGAGATAACCTCAAGGATTTTGGCCTGAAAAAAATCAAGGATAAGGTGCCCTTCATTAACTGAAAAGCAAACACTATAAATGGAGCAGATTTGGGGACAGGGGAGACATCATTTTTAGACATGTAAGAATCAGGCATTTGGAAGAGATCTGAACTGGATATACAGATTTGGAATTCATGCTTTAGCTTAAAGTCAAGAAACTAGATGATCTTCAAGGTAATGAATACAGAAGGAGAAGAGAACACCAAGGAAATGAAGGCGTGAGCCTGATTTCCAGTTCAAGAAGAGGCCATGGAAAAGAGGGAAAACAAGCAAAGAGACTGAAAATGAGTAGCCAGTAAAGTAGTAGAAAACTCACCTACTACAGTATCTGGAAGCCAAAGGAAGAAAGCCTATCAATGAGCGAGGAAGAAGTAATCAACAGTGCCAAAGGATGCTGACAAGTCAAGTAAGATGAGGATTTAGAGCAATTTTAGTAGAATTAGGGAGTAAAACCCTGATTAGAGTGGGTTTAATAGAGAACAGGAAAAGAAAATAATAGACAATATAAAACAAATGTCTTTGAGGAATTTTGTTGCAAAGAACCAGGGCAGAAGACAGACCTAAAAAAAGGCTTTTTTAAGGTGGAAGAAATAATAGCATGTTTATATGTTTATGAATGTGACATAGTAGAGACTGAAACAAAATGACCTTGTAAGAAAGAAATCCCAGAATTCCTGGAATGATGTTCCTGAGTAAGTGAGAGGGGTCAGATCCAGTTCACAATGGCGGCTACATGTTGGGTCATAAACCACTCATCCCTCTAGGAACGTAAAGGAAGGCAAATATGTGAGTGCAGAGAGCTGATGGCGATGTGGAAGTTCTCATGGGATTGCTCACATTTCCTCAGTGAAGAGGAAGGAAGGTTAGCAGCTGAGAGTAAGAATGAGAAGGAGAAAGAGAAAAAGTCTGAAATGGCCATCTGAGAAAGTTGGGGAGGAAATGGACTCGGCACATATAAAATGATCAGTGGCAGGATTAAGAGGCTGGCGGTCTTGAAAGTGAGTTCAGTCATCAGGACGGTGGGCTTTTCTCTCGCCATGTTTATTCATAGATGCAGGAAAAGAGTTAGGTGTATCTAGAGTTACGGTTTTGTCAAGGACAAAGCCAGAGAGACACAAGGGAGTGATTTCCATGATCAACTATGAAATTAAGTTTGGTGAGGAGGTGAAAGACAACAGCAGGAGTGAAAGAGAGACAATAAAAAATGGTAGGATCAAAGGACTGCAGATATTGGACTTCATCTTTTCAGGTGGACCCATTTATTCAAACACTCATTTCTTTCTGAATCTTGAATCTGTTACTTATCATGTCTTTCCTGTGTGTCACATGAAAATAATGATAAACATAGGATTAATTCACTCATTCATTCACCCATTCCAAAGAAAGGTGCTGATGGATACTAAGTAACAGTTGCTGTGGGATATAAAGTTAAATAAGATTGGTCTTTGACCTCAAGGACTGTGTAACCTAGCCAAAGGAAACGGACAGGTAAACAAGGAATCACAGAATAATGTGGTAAGTATCATTGGAAACTACTTAGGAGCACAGAGGAGAGACCTCTACATGAAACTGCAAGGTGACAGAGGACTCCTTTTAGGAAGAGATTCTGCAATGGGGTTTTGAAGATTAAATAGGACTTAGCTACAAGAAAATAGAAAAGGGTCTTCTATGTTTCATCCAAATTATAAATCAAAATGTTAAATGAGCTTGGGCTAAGACTAGAGGCTTGTGGAAAACCCCTAAAGACTACTAAATTATATTTTTTCTAAATTATATAATTTAACTAGGTAGTCATAATCATTTTACCAGACATGGCCATTTCACCCAGATCTGTTTTCTCCATATTGTCTATGAAGCCATCTTAAGCAACTACCTCAAATGCTTTGTTGGAATCAAAATGCTCTATCCATCAAGTTCTTCTGACGTCCCAACCAGAGAGCCTGCTAAAGAAGAGACTGGTTTGCCATTTGTTCCTACAGAATTGAGGTAGGCCCTATAACTAATCACTGACTTTTTTCCTAAGTGCTAACAAACCACTTGCTTAGTATTCTCTTTTAGGATTTTGCTACTCACTGACACCAGACTCATCAATCCGTAACTTGCATGTGTATAAAGAACGAAATCAGGTTAAGAATAAATACCCCTTTCTGAAAACATTTGAAGGAGATGACAGTGTTTGAGAATCACTTTCATGCTAAAGGACAGAGAGGGGGAAGGTATTGCCTAAGACAAAGGTGGAAGATAGATAAGGCAAGATAAATGGAAAAAGAAAAAGCTGTACAATGGCCTGGAGAAATGGAGTGATATTTAAGAGGTTTGCATTCAATTCACGAAGGGGAGAAATCCAGGTCAGCCCGGGTAAAGTCCTTACAAGTCAAAGATAATGTCTTGGTTCTGACATCTGGTAAAGGGCTCCCTTAGAGCTTGAGATAAAAGCCAGACTTACTGGGGGAAAACTTGGAAACCTTTTTTAAATAAAACAAAGCATATTATTTTCTATGACATCACAGCAACTCTGCCAACTCCCAATTTGCCAATGCTTGTCACAATGTTTACAATTAAGAATTCAAATACACAAAAGTCCTTGGTTCCACTGCAGTGCCGCAAGGCTGCCAAGAATCTGGGATAACTCCTTCAAGGGAAAGGGAAAAATAAACAAACATTAAATTGATGACAGACGAAGAATTGCAGCTCAACTCAGATAACAGATACTAGAGAGTTAAAGAGAGTGCTTTAAATGGGTCAGCCCAGGGCCTATCTGATATCCAAGCCACTAATTGCTTTTTTTTTCTTTCCATAATTATAAAAGTTTATTCTCAAGTTCTGTTTTATTTAATTTCCTCAGTGTCTACATTAATTTTTTCAATCTTAAAATCAAAATACAGATTTAATACTACTTTTATAAAGGTTAAAAGCAGTGCCTGACCAAGGATGAGGCCTGGCTGAGGAAGACTCTTCCTTTGATGAATCTTTTGGTTAAATTTTTTTCCCCCAAAGTAATTCCTGAGTGAAGCATCTGATGAGCAGAAAGTCCAATTCTTTGTTCAGATTTTGCTGGGGAAACAGAAGGTAGAACCTAGAAATCCTGAAATTGCCAAATTTAAAACAGTCTGATTAAATTTCTTCTCAACTTAACATCAGAAACAATTTATTATTATGCCAAAACTAGCCAGCCCTGAAAACAAATATGTTTGCTTTAGAGAAGGCAGCTAAGGCAACTAGAACAATATGCCAATTGTTGCAGGTTAGAAATATCATTGAAATATTCTCTTTTTACTCAACATAATAGTATTTTTCTAAACCAACGTTATTTATGAAACAGCAACCCACATGTTGTGAATAATATATATACGTGTATATTCTATTCTATGGATGGGTATTAACCTCTATACTGTTTTTATAGGCTCTGGACAGACAACCATGCTACACAAGCAAGAAGTTTTTAACACTAAGTTACATGAGTAGTTTAGATTGAAATGAAATTAATTGTATGTTAAATTAATCTGATATATTTAATGATGAATCATTGCTGTGCTATATGGCAATTATGCATAATGGACAATTTATATATTTGTTGTCACTAGTGTTTAACAATTTTTCCTCCTATTTCTCAGCATCTACTGTCAGTGTTGCTTGACAGTTTTTCTCATTCCATAATAGATTTTCATTTTTATTACTTTACTTCTGTCATACAAGCTAAAACAAGATTCTAGACATGGCACCCCAAAGTTAGTCCCAAGGCTCTGTCCTGAAGACCTCTGTGCCCCCAGGGCCTTTCCCTCCCTACACCATCACAGCAGTCCTTCCAATGCCATTTTAACAACTCTCCCTCCGTTCGGGAGATGGCTGAGGCATTGATGGCTGAGGCATCTGTGCAGGAGTTGATGATATGGCAGGCACATGCTGGACAGTGTACAGGGAAGGGGTAAGGAGAGCAGTCAGTCAACCTGGGCAGGATAAAAAAGGGGACAGAAAGGCATCTCAGAGGGAGCAGTCAGGGAGTTTACGAGCCTGCACCCTGATACCTTCAGAGAAGCACAAAGTTGCCCTCTTTGAGTTTTGTCCTATTTACTTTCTCCCTGACATTTAACCTTAATATTACCAGATGCCTTTAAAAAAGAAAAGGGACAGTTTATCTCCACGTTATTTCACAGACATCTTTTTGTATGCCCTGATTAGCACCAGGACTTACACAATGCCTCATATACTATAGGAACTTTATGAATATTACTCAAAGCATTATCCTTCATCATTTTTCAAAGAAACTGCTCAGTATTGGATGTACAAGGTACTTCAAAAAGTTCATGGAAAGATTCATGTTATCTTCTAATTCTATTTTTCCACAAACTTTTTGAGGTACTCTTTTATATTGCTCACTAGAACCAGGTCACTGGCTCACTTAACTGATTAACCATAGGTTACTGAATTATTGATCCAGGAATAGTCCAGGCATCTGTGGCGTGGCGGGAAGAGATCGTGCCCAAGTTCCAGTTCTGGGTTGTTCATCCAGTGTTCTAGGTACAAAACAGGTAGAAACTTACTTTCTGCCTGAAATCTACATTTTGTATTTAGTGAATTTGACCCTGGTAGCAGCTAGCTGCTTGATCTCAGGTCAGACAGTTGTTATCCTGCTTCGGTTTTCTTATCTTTAAAAAGAGGGACTATTTCATTTAACTAAACTTTATTAAGTGGTTCCTGCCTGCAAAGCATGCACTAGATGCTTCTATAGAGGAGAAACATGATAGTCTGGGGCCCCCTATCTTCTTCAGGGACTTAGATCATCCAAAACAGGTGGGTGTCTATCCTAGTCTAAATGTTCACAAGGAAGGGTATTTGGAAACATCTGTTAATAAACAATGTTAACAATAAAAGTAATTCTTCATTTCCACTTTATTTTCCTTAAATCTCCTTTGGAGCTTAGCAAGGATGCTGATAAACCACCTTTCATTCTCTAGAGTTAGAAAGCTTTTTTATTTCTAATTTAAATCCTGCCTGCTATAGCTTAAATCCATTTCCTTTTATTCTATCCTCATGGAAGACAGAGAAAAACCATTCATCCTCCTCTATAAAACAGCCCTTCATGTATTAAAGATTTCAGCCTTCATTTCTCCAGGTTACATAATGCCAATTCCTTTCATTTTACTCATATATCTTATTTTCCAAGCTTTTAAATTAATTCTATCACACTCCTCTTGAACTCTATGGATAATGAAATAGTCATGCAGCCCCTTTCAGATTCTAATTGGGTAATAAAGCTTCAGGGAAGGAAGTATTTTTAAATCTTAAATCAGAATCTCACATGATCTGGATTTAAAACATTTTTGGAGAGCAGGAAGGGGCTGCAAAAAGCATGTAAAATTGGCACAGAAAGCATGGGAAGAAATGGGAAAGTACCATTTGGGTATTATTGTTTTATAAAAGGGAAAACTAAGGCATGTGTCACAGCAAATTAGTTAAGATGCAAGATTAAAGTCACAATTAAAATAACCAGCTGCTGATTCCTGGTTTCCTGCCAAATTGCTGTCAAGTGATTGTGATATCTGATCATAGTAATCTAGTCTGAAGTTTAAAAAATAAATCACATTATCACAGTTTAATCAGGCAGTGGGAATTCACTATTCACTGTGTTGATATGATTTTTCTGGAAAGTCTTCCAGTTCTCTCTTCATCCCTTTCCAACTAATTTCTGCAGAAGAGTCTCTCTCCTCTGATGTGTTCTACAGAGGGAAACAAAACCTCTGAGAATGTTAACACATGAGGCCTCATATGATATCTAATATCAATTAGCACATATATAAAATATTATTTGCCTAAATATCCATCAATGAATGGATGTATCCACACAGTGGAATATTATTTAGCCATAAAAAGGAATAAAGTATTGACACATGCTACAACACAGATAAACCTTGAGAACATGATGCTAAATGAAAGAAGCTAGACACAAAAAGCCACATATTACATGATTTTATTTGCATGAAATGTCCAGAATAGGCAAAGCCATAGAGACCAAAAGCAGATTAATGGTGCCAAGGGGTTGAGGGAAGAGGGACTGAGAGTGACTGCTTAATAGGGACAGGATTTTCATTTGGGGGGTGATAAAAAAGTATTGGAGCTACATAGTGGTGACAGTTGCACAACACTGTGAATGTACTTATCACCACTGAATTGTACACTTTAAAATTGTTAAAATGGTAAATTTATGTGTATTTTACCTCAATAAAGAAATATTATCTATATTCTCTGGTACTGTGTGTACTAATGCAAAATGAGGCAGGGATAGAGGTGGCACACAATAATGACTGACCCTCTTGCAAGCTGGTAATCAGCCAGTTAAGTATTTACTGAGTCCACTGAGAGCAAAGTCCAGGGCTTGGGTGCTAAGACACAGCAGCAAACAAAGACAGATGTGGCTTCTGCCTTTGTGCAGCAGACAGTTTAACAGACATCCATTCTTCTATTTCTTCTCTCCTGCCAGAGATATGTTTGTTCTTAGAGGAAAAAGGTAATGAGTAGACTTTAGCAATCCACAAAATATACACAGTATGTATGTGTGTGTGTGTGTGTGTGTGTGTGTGTGTGTGTGTGTATATATATATATGTATATATAATTATATAAGAATAATAACAAAAAGGAAACAAATAGCTGATAAAACACATACAAGTTCATCTCAGGCTTCTAAAATAAGGATTGGAAAACTTACTTAACATTAATATTATCAGATGCCTTGAAAAAAAGGAATAATTTGTCTGCATGTTATTCACAGAACAGGATCCTTTCAATCTTATACACTGTTTAGCATAAAGATTAAGACACACAAGATAGTTTGCATTCTTGAATTACTGTTCAGTGAATACTCCTTCTATTCTTCCCCACCTCTCCATGGGCATGGTGTCTTTCTCAGCCCTGTGGATTTTGGACTTGGCCACGTGACTGACTTTGACCAATGGAACCTTAGAGGATAATGGGCATAGAGGTCTTACATGTGTTTGCACGGTTAAGTTTGGCTCTTATGTTCCTGCTCTTTGCTACAAGAACTGCAAGTAGACAATGGTCCAAGAACACAAAGACATGTAATGCAGATATAACCCCATCCAGCAGCCAGAAGAAGAGCTGCCCAACTGTTTTAGACCAGATCAGACTGCACACAAACATAGACTTTTGAGCTGTTGTAAGTCATGAAATTTTGGAGTAGTTATGCAGCATTATTGTGGTAAAAGCTGAATGACACAGCACATATACTAAACTCCAGAATTTTGCCACAATGTATGATTTTTAAAAAACACCTAGAAAGTTGGCCATCAGCAATAAATTAGTTTTTTCTCTTTATATTTTTCTCTTCAGTTTTACATTTAATATTAAAAATTGTTAGCTATGTAAAATGGAAATTTAAACTAAGTAATCTAACTTTTACCTCTTAGAAGTATAACAGGTAATATTTGCAAGGATGTATTACAAGGATGTTAAGAAATAGAGAAACTATAATATTTGCTGCATGTATTCTGATATAATTAGGTTCCAATAAACATCTTAATGAAAGCAAATTATTCACTAACTTGACATTTTCTTTTGGCAAATTAGCAAGATTAGATTTCACATTAAATGAAAATGTGTTTGTGTGTAAGGACTTCAGCACAGCTGAAAGGGTGTCATTCAAGTAAATTTCCTCACTGTATTCTTCCATTTCAGACATTTCTATTTCCAATTTTCATAGTTTCAGGCCCCACACAGGGCTCATAAAGCAATGTCATCATTTCTGTGAGGTTTTCCTTATGAAATATTCAGGAAGTGTGTAGGGAAAGCATTTGGCATATTCAGAAACCTTACAATGTTATTCTTTTAACCTGTGTCCCTTCATTGGTCTAGGTAGAAAATTGAAAACACTGTACTTGGTTCTCACCTTGAATATTAAGAAGGTATTTATAAAAAAATTGAGTCTTAAAGAAATGTAATTCAGTTTTAACTTTTCTCTGAGCCCTAGGTTCTTTTCCTACTAAAATGCTAATTTACAACTATGATGAAATATCTAGTGGAAGAGAATTTTCTTCCCATTGAACACTCTCTGCCACTCACAGGAGTTCATTGAGTGCGGGAAAAAATTGCAAAATAATACACAAAAAAAGAAAATGAAACAATGTTCTATAAGGAAAACAAATTTTAAAAGGAATTTAATTTTTGAGAGGAAAAATATCTGAGGCTAGGTAAGTAATAGAGGTAGGTAAATAGACATAGTATTCTGTTTGCCTAAGATGGCTGAGAGTTAAAAATGATTCTGAAAAGACCAAAACACACCCCTACGTAGCCACAAAAAGAAGTATAGCAGTCAAGAAAAACTCAGAAGCAGATCTCCAAAGCGAATCTATTGCATGTGTCCTTTGACTAAATTAAAGTAGAGCCATGGAAACTTTTCCTTGCATTATAAAGCAGTAGGTCTTATGATCAGGAAGAAAAGTTAGAGAAGCCAAGGAAAGAAAGTATTTGAGGAGGGTTATCAATTTTACTGCTGTAAGAATTAATGGATGAAATATTTTTCTATATAAATTCAGAATTGCAGTGGACTCCTAAATATATTTTTAAAAATTAATCTCTAATATCCATAAGACAAAGTAAATTTCAAGTCTAAATTATTTTTTAATGTTAAATGATTCCCAAAATACTTTAAACGTTTTTAATCTCTGTGGTAGGCAGATCCCGAAGATTCCTGGCTTCTGGTGTGTATACATCTTCTCCCAGTTATTCAATCAAATACGAACCTAAGTGCTGCTGTGAAGGGATTTTGCAATTGTCATTATGGTCCCAAATCAATTAGGACTCAAGGATGAGCTGGACTTAATTACTTGGGGCCTTTAAAAGCATAGTCTTCTCCCATTGATCTCAGAAGAGGAAGTTAGAGAACTTCCAAGTGTGAGTGAGCTTCAACAAGGGAGAAGTTCCTCATTATAGGCTGTGTTCACTTCCTATTGCTGCTGTAACAAATTATGATGAACTCAGTGGCTTAAAACACTACAAATTGTTCTTTTACAGTTCTGGAGGTCAGAAATCCAAAATGAGTCATAAGGGGCTTAAATTAAGGTATCAGCAGGGCTGGTTCCTTCTGGAGGCTCCAGAGGAGAATCTGTTCCTTGCTCTTCCACCTTCTAGAGGTTGCAGCACTTGTTGACTCCTGGCTACTTCACACCAATCTCTGCTTCTGTCATCTCATTGCCTTCTCCCCTATAAGAGCCCTTGTGGTTATCTCAGCCTCACCCAGATAATTCAGGATAATCTCCCATTTCAAAATCCTTAATTAAATCACATGTGCAAAATCCCCTCTGCCATAAAAGGCAACATATTCATAGATTTCAGGGATTGGGGCATGGAGATCTTTGGGGGATGGAGGGCATTATTCACCCTACTACACTGGTTTTGAAAGTGAAAGGAGTTATATGGTATGATGGCTAATTGTACGTGTCAACTTGACTGAGCCATGTGGTACACAAATATTTGGTTCAATATTACTCTGGATGTGTTTGTGAGCGTGTTTCTGGATGAGATTAACATTTGAGTCAGTAGACTTGAGTTAAGTAGATTGCTCTCCTCAATGTGGGTGATCCTCATCCAGTCAACTGTGGGTCTGAATAGAACAGAAGGCAAGATAAGGGAGAATTTGCTCTCTTCCTGACTGTTTTCAAGCCAGAACATCAGTCTTCTCCTGCATTCAGACTAGAACTTACAACACCAGCTCTCCTGGGTCTTCACTCTCCACCTTGGAGATGACAGATTATGGGACTTCTCACCCTCCATATCACATGAGCCAATTTCTTATAATAAATAAATATCGATAGATATTTTAAAAATATAAATATAAATTTCCTATTGGGTCAGTTTCTCTGGAGAACCCTGACTAATACACACATAAAGGAATGTGGGTGGCCTGTAGGATCCGAAAGCAGCATCCAGCTGACAGCCAGCAAGGAAAAGGGGACCTCAGTCCTAAAACTACAAGGAACTAAATTTTGTCAACAAGAAGAATGAGTGTAGAAGCATATTTTTCCAGTTTTCAGATGAGATCTCGTTCAAGCCAATATCTTGATTTCAGCCTTCTGATAATCTAGCAGAGAACTCAGTTATGCCATGCTAGACTTCTAATCTACGGAATGATAAGCCAAACAATATGTGTATTGTTTTAAGTCACTAAATTTGAGATTATTTGTTACTCGGCAATAAAAAAAACTAACACAATCTCAAAATGTTTTAATCTCAAAATATTTTGAACATATGTAAAATATTTTACACTGGTCACATTGTTCATGATGCTATGCATTTTGAATTTTATCCTTAAGTCATTAAAAAATGTGAGTATCATAGCATGGTTATGTGCAGGCATCAATATCACCTACTCATTCATGTTCTTTGTTGACATCAGCATAATTAATTTAGTCAACACATACTCTAGCAACATATAAATAAAAGCCTTTGAAACCTAACACTTAGTTACCTAGTTAAGAACCAAAGACACAATCAAGGACTTACAAGAAGATTTCACCTTGAAAACATGCTTGAATAACCACCCTTCTTGAAGTCCACCAAAATAAAATGAACCTGATTTAGAGATAAAAATCTCATCTATAATAATACTAGAAAACTACCACAACCCATACTAAAGATGTCCAACAATATCTCCTCTTCTACATACAAGGAAATTTGGACCAAACTATAGGAGAATCCTGAAAGCTGAAATCCATCTCCATAATCCATAATCTTGATCAGAGTGCATATTTTTGGGGGGGAAAAAAAGAATGATTTTCTCTTTTTTACTGGCTGAATAATATTCCATGCTGTGTGTGTGTGTGTGTGTGTGTGTGTGTGTGTGTGTGTGT
>NW_007734688.1:40111-49618 GCF_000696425.1 Galeopterus variegatus | reverse complement strand
AGGAGAATCCTGAAAGCTGAAATCCATCTCCATAATCCATAATCTTGATCAGAGTGCATATTTTTGGGGGGGAAAAAAAGAATGATTTTCTCTTTTTTACTGGCTGAATAATATTCCATGGTGTGTGTGTGTGTGTGTGTGTGTGTGTGTGTGTGTGTGTATACATATACCACATTTTCTTTGTCCATTCATCCATCTGTGGACACATAGGTTGATTCCATATCTTGATTGTTGCAAATAATACTGCAATGAACATGGCGTGGAGATGTCAACATAGATGAACCCGGAGGGGGTTATGCTAAGTGAAATAAGCTCAACACAGAAAGACAAATACTATGTAATTTCATGTATGCGTGGAATCTAAAACAGTCAAACTCATAGAAACAAAGAGTAGAATGATGGTTGCCAAGGACTGGGGGTGGTGGGGGTGGTGAGAGAAGCAGGGAAATACCAAGCAAAGGATATAAATTTTCAGTTATAAAATGAACAAGTTCTGGGAATCATGGGTGGTGAATGATGTATTAATTGATTTGGTTGTGATAATCATTATACAATGTATATGCATATCAAATCATTACATTGTACACCTTGAATATATACAATCCTTATTTGTCAACTAAATATTTTAATATTTCAAAAATAAAAATAATAAATAAATAAATAAAGAGAAAAGCTAATATCCCTTAAATAAAAAGGAAAAATACCACTGACCAGGTTGAACCATGGAGAGAAAAAAAATCACCCACTTCAGGATAACATCACTGAAAAGCTCTCCCAGAAAAAAAAATAGATAAATTCTTAATAGGGCCAATTAAAATATGACTCAAAACAAAGAACTCACAGGAAAGAAAACTCACTATGAAAGACTTTGTAATATATACTGACTCAAAATAATATAAATATCCACAATAACTTCGGTAATAATGTTAAAATTTCTTGAAAGAAAAATTATATAACTATCAGTTATAATAACAAACTAAGTGATCAATGAAAAATTCCAAAATGGCCCAACAAAAACAATGGAAAAAATTGAAAAATATTCACAATCTAAAACCCCAATATTTCAGGGCCGGCCCCGTGGCTCACTCGGGAGAGTGCAGTGCTGACAACACCAAGGCCACGGGTTCGGATCCTATATAGGGATGGCCGGTTTGCTCACTGGGTGAGCGTGGTGCTGACAACACCAAGTCAAGGGTTAAGATCCCCTTACCAGTCATCTTTTTAAAAAAATAAAAAATAAAAAAATAAAATAAAATAAAACCCCAATATTTCTAAATACAAAATAATAAAAATAAACTAAATAATCAATCAAATGAGAAAAAAAAAACCACAAAGTAAATTTAAAGAAAGCAGAATGAAATAGTAATAATTTTTAAAAGCAGGATTAATAAATTAGAAAATAGCTATGCCCTAAAATTGATAAATAACTCTAAAGGAAACTCCTACAGTAAAAAATAAATAACTTGATGCCTAAACAGTTTTTAAGTAATGTACAAAATTAGAAATGAGAAAGAGGGGGGAACACAAATATTTCATAAATTAAGGGAATTACAAGAAAAGATTTGTATAATTTTAAGCTGATAAATAATTAAGCCAGGATAAAACCAACAATTCAAATTTAAATTAAAAATTTACTGTAAAAATCATGAAGATGGGCCCAAGAAGAGATTGAGATTATTTAATATATTCCATAATTATTGGCTATATTAATTTTTATAGAACTACTTCCCCAAACTTCACTGTACCCCAACAGTTTAACAGATAAATTATTTCAAATCCCCAAAAAATAAAATCCCCAAGCTATTTATGCTATACTAGAGCAAGTAAAAAAAAAAAAAGAGAAATGCTTCCCAGGATATTTATAAAGTTACCACATCACTGCTACCATAATCAGACAAAGCCAGCTTTTAAAAAAAAGAAAAAGAAAATATAGGTTAATTTCACTTATCTAATTTTAGTCATTTTAAGAAGGCAGGAATGAACCAAAGTTTAAAATTCCATTAATAATATTCACCAAATAGGTAGCAAAAATGCATTTTATAAAATTTAGTTTTTATAAAGATTGGTTTAATAAATCATTGGTTCCTGATTTTTTGAATTTCAATACAGTAAAAATTTATGGTTATTTAATAAACGTAATAGCATATATCACCCAAAAGCCAGCATTATGCTTAATGTTGAAACATGAGAAGCATAATTATTAAAATAAAGAGCAAGGTGAGAGGATGTTCAATATTACCACTATAGCTTCACTTTGCTCTGAAAATGCAACATTGGAGTAAGATCTATAAATATCAGGGGGAAAAAAAGGCAATGTCATTATTGTTTACAGAATGTATGATTGTCTATCTGGGAAACCAAAGGTTATCCATTGCGAAAGTACTAGAAGAAAACAAGGGATTCAGCAAAATTAATACACAAAAACAAATACCTTTCTATTTTCTTAGAAAACATAGAGGGGGCCGGCCCGGTGGCTCACTGATATAGTGCGCCGCTTGGGAAGCGCGGCAGCGCTCCCGCCGAGGGTTCGGATCCCACATACAGACTGGTTCCCGCTCACTGGCTGAGCGAGGCGCGGGAGCGACACCAAGAGTTGCGATCCCGTTGCTGGTCCCGGTCCGGTACGGGGGCAACACTGAGGGTTGCGATCCGTTGCCGGACACGGAAAAAGACAAAAAGGAAAAAAAAAAAAAAATAGAGGAATAATATATTTATAATTGAAATAAAAACTACAAAACATTCTAGGAAAGTTTAACCAGAAATGTATAGCCTCTATAAGAAGAGTATAAAACTCTACTGCAAGGCATAAAAGAAGACTTGAAAAATTAGTTTCAATTTATTTTTGTATAGAAGGACAATAGTTTAAAGGTATTGTTTTTCCTCAAATTAATCTATAAATTCAATGTTATAGAACTCAATATCCCCACTCTACTTTTTAAAGTTGACTCTTCCAGCAAAGAAAAGTGAAAGGCATCATAAGTATTCAAATATATTAAAGCTATAGTAATAAAAACATTACCATATTATCACAGAAATAAACAGCCAGAATTTATAAAACAAAATAGACCCAACTATATAGAAATGTAGTATTTGATAAGGATAGTATTTCAGTTCAGCAGAGGGGAAAATGGACTATTCAAAGAAGCACGTTGTACAATAAGCCAGCCATTTGGAAAAGGATAGCAATTTGGGAAATACTTAAATTGAATTCATGCCTTATATCTTGTTAAGAAATAAATTCCAGAAGGATAGAAAACATACATACAAAGCAAAAAAGTAAATTTACAAATAAACTAAAAGAACAATGGTAAATATTTGTTATAAACTTAGAATAGTGGAGGCATTTCTAAGCATGACATGAAACCTGTAAGAAATTAAGGATATATATGTTCACATGAAAATTTGAAAGTTCTGCAAAGGCGAGATATACCATAAACAATATGAAGAAAACAGGTGGTTGGGGAAGGTGTAGACAATACACAGAAAAAACAAAACTCTAATAGCCCTAATATATATTACTATATGTAACATATTAATATCCATTAACATATATATTAAAATTAGTGTTTTAAAAGGTAAATAACTCAACAGAGAAAAAATGTACATGAGCAAGCTACTCATAGAAGAAATATCGTAGGCCAATGAACTTATAAAAAGAAGCTTATAAAAATAAAAAAAAAATAAATTCAAATTAAAACAAGATAGCCAAAGACTGATTCTAGCCAGTATTGATGACTGTCTGGAGAGGTGTAGCTTAATGCAACTTTATTTAGTATAGCAATTACTAGTACATTTGTTGGCAAAATATTTATTGGCAAACTAGTAATATCTTAAAAGTTAAGACTCTTTGATCCAGCAATACCACACATATTAATTTAGAGCACAGAAAAAAAAAAGGGAAGAAGATGGGGAAATGAGAAGGAGAAATATGGGAAAGAGAAATAAGAAGAGGAAAAGGAAGAGGAGGATAATGAGGAAGGAGAAGAGAAAGGAGAGAAAGGAGAGGAAGGCAAAGGAGAAGAGGAGGAGGAAAAAGAAGAGCGGAAGAAAAGGAGGAAAGAAGAGTTGCTACATAAAAATTAAAAAGTAAGTTCTGGAGAATATACTCAGGAAATATCTGTGTTAATCAAATATTTCAAAATAAATGAAAACGCAAGCAAGCTTAGAAAGAGCATTTCTTCCACACTGGTTTCTTTACTACTTTTTCCTGCCAGGTTTGTTTGTATCCTGAGCACCCATGGATACAATTTCTTATTTTCACTCCACACGTGAACACTCCATCCCCGACCACTCCATCCCCTCCATTCACTGACCGTTCCTCATCTCCTCTGTGCAAACAGAAGAAAATGGGATGATCTCCATCAAAGCTTTACCCTTAACACCCAACACTGACACAATCTATCTCCCCAAAGTGCTCACATTGTTGATTTTAAGAGCCATTAGGCAAGAAACGTTGGAAAGCTAGCACTGAGTTATATAAATAATGATCTGAAAGGAATGGAAATGATTGTGCTCTGCCAAGTCAGCAATCTAAGAATTCTGTTGGAGAAGCAACAGAAAGTTGTTTATATCAAAATAGTTTGTGATGGTTCCAATGAAACTAAGAACCAAAAAACTTACTTGGACAGGCCTACTCCTAATTAATACCTTAGAAATGTCTTATCAGCAGAAGTCCTTGCCTAGCAGAGCAAAGAGGAGGGTTTTCACCTTTTGAACTAAAATTTTTAAATCCTTCCCCGCATTGGTTCAGTACTGTAAAAGTTCAATTAATTGTTGACTTCTACATAACAAACAATATATTAAATGGGTTCATATAAACAGTGTATTCATCTCTATGCTTCCACATATTTATATTTCCACAGTGTAGATAATGATAAAACTTGTGAAAGGAGCTTAGAAAAATATAGTTTAGTAACCAGCTCTTGCAAGTAATACATAAATTATTTCAAAGACAAAGAGTCAAAGTTCCCTGAGGAAATTTCTTTTTCCCACTCGTAAACATAGGGATGACTCACAGAAATCGAAGTCAACATCAACCATCTTCTGTAATTTGATACTAATTGAGTGGTATGTATATTAAATGGACACATGTACACGTCCAGTGTCCCTGGGCATCCTTTATAAAGAAAAATAACAGCTTGCTTCTTTTTTTCTATTTTTTTTTCAAAATTGTTCTGCCTTTTTAAATTTTTTTTAAAATTTTTAATTGAAGCATAATTGATTATACATATTTTGGGGGCACGGTGTTGACTATCAGTTTTGTGTACATGTGATGATCAAATAAATATTATTAGCATGTTTATTATTACAAATCATAATTATTCTCTGTGTCCCTTAAGCTTGCTTCTTTATATCCATCTCATCTTCTGAATGGCATCTTTCATAGCTGCTAGATAATTGTACCCCACAGTCATTTTAATTTAAATCTCATTTATGCATTTAGAGGAAGATAGTCTTTGCCTTGTGTAGCCTGCTTCTAGACTGATCTTCAAGTGACGTGGTCATCTTAAGACAGATCCAAAATCCAAAATGAGGACTCCTCTGTGAACAAAACTCTACCATGGCTGACCTAGGGAAGAAAGAAATACTGATAACAGGTTTTCCAGTGTTAAAATTCAAGAGAGATCTCAACTGAATATCAAGAGAGAATGTAAAAAAGAAAGGGTGTTAATTCACAAGGTGTCTTGATCTCATCTGACTTAAGACAAAAATGAACCTCATACTGTGGTAGACATTGTTATTGTCCATTAATAATCAGATCTTCCTCCCAGACACAGAAGCAGGGTCAGGTTACTAATTCTAGTCATTGTTATGAACGGAAGGGCTAGGTGCTTCTTCTAGACAGAACATCTACTTACTGTAGTGAGACCTTCCAGAGCTCTCTCTGCCTGCTATGCTGATCACATAAACACTTTATCAGGTAGCAGTGTCATAAGACAGCGGTGTATTCCTCATCTCGGGTCCCTGAGTGCCTGTGAAGAACAGATGTCTGCTGCTGGCCCTCGTTGGGTGTGTTCTTATTTGAAGCCACTGTAATTTGGGGGTTGTCTGTTACAGCTGCATAACCCAACCTGTCTTGGCTGTTACAGATACTTAATTACCATGGTAGTAGATAAAAGTTTTTTTTGGTGTCATCATCATGGCCAGCAAAGATGGAGCTGAGGACTTAGTATTATCAGTTCAAATCTAAAATAAAGTTCATGACACTGTTGATTATATGTGTGGGGTGAGTGTGTATGTGTGTGTGTGTGTGTGTGTGTGTGTGTAGATAATTTACATAGCCTAATAATTGTTTTTTTTTTTTTCATTGCATTTTGGTTCCATATACTTTGGTTTATTTTTTTAATGAGTAATATTTTAAAGGGGAGAGAAGATAGGAATAAAAATATAAATTCACCCTTATCTAGTTAGCAACATGTATTCAGGGAGGAAAAGTGTTTTCTGTCTATCTTAGTAGAGGGAAAGAAATATTAAGTTAACATGCCATGTTTATAAGCCACAACACGTGTCATACAACATCAGAATACACACTTAGCCTGAGATGGCTCTATTCTAATGAGACAATTAGCTAGTGTACTAGATATTTTCTATTTGCCCCAAGCAGATCTGTTATCCCTCCTTTTCACCCTGTTCTTACCCAACAGGCTTCCATGCATTGAGGCTTCTGGTTGGGTTGAGCCAAATGGGAGCTTCAGCAATTTACAATGTGTACATTAGGAACAGTCAGTAGTCAGAAGGGCCAGGGCACTTCCAAGAGGGTCTAGCAAACACTGAGAACTTTTCATATAATAATTACATAATCTTATCTTTCTTATCATCTTACAGACTTCAACTCTGTCAATTAACCTGAGAATTAATATACATAAGAAGAGAAAATATAATTTTAGAGGAACAAATTCGCTCAAAACAAAGAACAATTCCTTCTATTACACACTTAGGACAATGACCAATACTTACCATCATCATGTCATTGTTCTTAACACACCTATAGTTCTCATGACTCTGGAACTACAGGGCTAAAAAATTTACACAGAGAAAAAATATGGATTTGTGTTTTTTATATCACATCGTGTTAGAAAGTAATGTCCAATACCTTTTAAGAAATTAGGAAATGGATTAAAAGTCCACAGTTTGTCACAGTTTGCTTTCTCTAAATTTTGAAACCTTTGAAATTGACTTGAAACTCCTTGGAATGGCTGAATGAACATCAACTGCTTATGTCAACTTAGTGTCAAATGGAATGTATTATATACAGGATTTTCCAAAAGTTGGACTAAGGTTGGGCCATTCGCTCATGAAATAATCTTCAAATTCTATTATCTCTTATTTTAAAAAGCATTATTTGTAAGTTAACATTGCAAAGATCTTTTGAAATCGCTTAAATTTTTATTTATTTTTCTAGTATATCTCTGATATATAGCAATTGATATCTAATAATGCACATATATAAAAATCTAACATAACTAAATATGATTACTGTACCGTTACCTCAGGTGGTAAGTGGTATAATCATATGTTTTTATATTTGTACTGTTATGTTGGGACACTGAGGGTGGGGACACTGAAATGATAAGTGACAGAAGGGAATAAGTATTGGAATGCATAAAATTAATTTTGACATTTTATAGAATTCTACAACAGGCCAGACTTATTAAAAGAAATATTTAAGCATTGGTTTTTAGTGCCTAATGAGTTGAGGGATAAAGCCTTAAACATTATTTTTGCCATTGAATCACAGAACTTGATTTTTGAAACAAAAGAATAACAAATAATATATTTTTATGAAAGAATCCAATTTGTTATTTCGATGGGGCTATCATTGCATGTTTATGCAAGTATAGTAAAACGCCTTCGTAAAGAATGTCCCTCAATCTCTGTATAAAAATAACAACCAACTAGATGGAAAAACAAAACACTGTTTGCAAAACAATTGACAAAATAGCCCTGCAAACCCCCCAATATGAGAAGGTAATGGTAAACTAACAACCACAGATCTACATGGTGTCAGTGTCTGTGTGGGAGAAAGCAAAGGAATCAACAAGTGTCTGGGAAATTAAAGGTCAAAACCATAAACAGGAATTCCCTGGAAAGCAAAACCAGCCAATTTGAGAACAGCAGCTATAACTGGGCAGCATTTTGCCCAAACCAATAGCAAGGGGCCCACAGTAAGTTCTGAGAAAGACCAAGGTAGTTTTGGTCACATTAACTGTTAAAATCAAACAGCCAGAACTCCCTTTCAGGAGAGAGCTCCCATTGAGGAGAAACTTCGGGGGGTGAAATCTAAACTCAGCATATTTTCAACAATAAAAACAAAAAAGAGAGTCCAGAGAAGTAGGAGAGGAAAACAGAGCCAGGAAATCTCAAAAAGTAAATGAATACATGTTTTAACACTTCACAATAAGAACCTAAGAGGAAGCACTATGGAATTAAGATAGTACTTGAGCCACGTCTTTTAAAAGTTCAGGAAAACCATTTCACATAAATATGAGCAACATAAAAGTATCTTGGTCATATCTGATGCAAAGTTATTAGGAGAGAAAAGCATAAAATTGAAACCTTCTAGACAATGAAAACATTCCAGAAAATCTTGCTCAGAAGAGATCGAACAATGACCTGCTAAATCAAAACAAGTTCAAAGTTATTAAAAAATTACATTAGACATAAAAGAACTGCATAAACCATAATTAGAAAAACTCAAAAATGAGGTGATAATTTTAAGAAAAGGTTTAGAAATTTTTCAAAAAACTTATTTTGGAAGTGAATACTAAACTAGAAGAAACATAAGGGCAAATAAACACATAATACCTTAAGAACAACAGAAGGAGAAAGGAGATAAAAGAAGGTAGAGACAAAGTAACAAATATTGAAGACAAGCAAAAAAGATCCAATATAAAGATAATAGGACTCCCCAAATATTAAAACAAACAAGGCAACAGAACAAATACAAAAATATATAATTCAAGAAAACTTTTCTGAATTAAAAAAAAAAAAGATCAAAACTACACAACATAAATGAGAATAATGACCCAGAATAACCAACTCCAGGACCCATTCTTATATAATTATTAGACTTTAAAGAAAAAAATGTATTTGTGTATTGCAGTGGATTGAATGTCCCCCCAAACTCACTGAAGCTTAATCCCCACTGTAACTGTTGAGGGTGGGAAACCCTATCATGATAATTGAAAGGTGTGGCCTTGAAGAGGTGATTAGATTGTAAGGACCAGGCCCAAGCGTATTAGTCTGTTTCTGTTGCTTATAACAAAATACCTAGAACTCGATAATTTGTAAAAAAAACAAAATGTATTGCTTACACTTTCAGAGGCTAGGTAGCTCAAAGTCCAGAGAATACATCAGATGAAGATCTTCTTGGTGGAGGCTTTACAGCAATTCAAGGGTCTCACATGCAGAAAATGTCAGAGCAGAGAGAGTGAAATTCTCATGTGCTCTCCTTTTAAAGCCCTCAGAACCACACTTCTGACCACCATTATTAATTCATTCCCTATT
>NW_007734688.1:34675-39604 GCF_000696425.1 Galeopterus variegatus | reverse complement strand
ACAAAATGTATTGCTTACACTTTCAGAGGCTAGGTAGCTCAAAGTCCAGAGAATAAATACATCAGGTGAAGATCTTCTTGGTGGTGGCTTTACAGCAATTCAAGGGTCTCACATGCAGAAAATGTCAGAGCAGAGAGAGTGAAATTCTCATGTGCTCTCCTTTTAAAGCCCTCAGAACCACACTTCTGACCACCATTATTAATTCATTCCCTATTGCATGGTCCTACAATCTAATCATCTCTTCAAGGCCCCACCTTTCAATTACCGTAATAGGATTTTCCACCCTCAACAGTTACAGTGGGGATTTAAGCTTCAATGAGGTTGGGGGCAGAGGGGGCAGCATTCAGACTACAGCATTCCACCCTGATGCCCCAACACTCATGTCCTTCTCACATACAAATACATTCATTTCACCCAAAAAGTCTTAACTTATTTCAACTCAAAAGTCTAAAGTTCAAAGTCCCATCTGTGAAATCAAAACAATATATCTACTTCTAAGATACAATGGTGGGACAAGCACAGCATACATATTCCCATTCAAAAAGGGAGAAATCAGCCAAAAGAAAGGGCTAACAGGTCCTCAACAAGTCCAAAACCCAGCAGGGCAGGCATCAAATCTCAAAGCTGGTGAATCATGTACCTTGACTCCATGTTTGAAGTCCTCTGCAAGCTGGTGCAGCAGTTTGGTCCATAAGTCCTCAAGCAGCTCTGCTTCTATGGCTTACCTGGTCTCAGGTGATGCTTTAGCTCTCTCAGGCTGTTGTTGAACATTGGTAGCTTCACAATTTGGGGGTCTCCATGGTGGTCCCACTCTCATGGCTCCACTAGACACGAACTTGGTAGGGTTTTTCTGCTGCAACTCTGACCACATGTTTCTGCTTGGCATTGCTCTAGCAAATGCTGTCTGAGGTGACTCTGCCCCTGCATCAGATTTCTTCCTGGGCCCCCATGAAGATCCTTAGAAATCAGGGTTGAGGTTCCCAAGCTTCCACAGCTCTTGTGCTTTGTGAGCCTGCAGACTTAACACCACATGGATGCCTCCAAGTGTTCTGGATTATATTTGCCAAAGCTGCCAGTCCAGCCACACCTGGAACCAATTTGGCCATGGCTGGAGCAGCCAAAGCAGCCAGGGTGCTGGTGTAGGGATCAGCATTCTGAGGTGGCCCTGGGCAGTGAGCCCGTGGAGCCTGTTCCCTGAGACCATTCTGTCTCCCTAGGCCTCTAAGTCTATGAAGGAAAGGTTGGCCCTGAGTCTTCTTCAATGCCTTCAGGGCCTTTTCCCCCTTCTCTTGATAATCCCTTTCTTTTGCACTAATCTTTTTAGCCATTGCATTTTTCTCCTGAAAACACTCTCTGCTTCTCTACCACATGGCCAGCTGCAAATTCTCCAAATCCTTATGTTCTGCTTCCCTTTTAATTATACATTCTGACTTTATGTCATAATTTTTCTGCCATAACTCAGTGTAGGCTGTTGCAAGTAGCCATACAGCTTCCTGAATGTTTTGCTGCTTAGAAGTTTCTTCCACCAAATACACTGTGTCAGCACCTTTAAGTCCCACATTCCATAATACTTTTGGGCATGAACAGAATGCAGCCAAATTTCTTGCCAGTTCATAGCAAGGGTGATCTTTGTCCCAGTTTCCAATAAGTCCCTCTCATTTACATCTGAGATCTTTTCAGAATGGCCTTTACTGTCCATATATCTGTCAGCATTCTGTTCACCACTATTTAACCAGACTTTAAGAAGTTCCAAACTTTCCCTAGTTTTCTTGTCTTCTAAACTCCCATCGGCATCTAGGCTTTTTCAAGCCTGCTCCTTCTAATTCTTCCAGTCTTTGCCTATGACCCAGTTCCAAAAGCATTTCCACGTTTTCAAGTATCTGTTATAAGCTACACCCCACTCCTCAGTACTAATTTTCTGTATTAGTCTGTTTCTGTTGCTTATAACAAAATATCTGGAACTGAGTAATTTATAAGAAAACAAAATGTATTGCTTATAGTTTCACAGGCTGGGAAGTCCAAAGTCAGAGAACACACCTGGTGAGGGTTTTCTTGGTGGTGGCTTTACAGCAATTCAAGGTCTCACATGGTAGAAAATGTCAGAGCAGAGAGAGAGAAATTCTCATGTGCTCTCCTTTTAAAGCCCTCAGAACCACGCCTCTGACAACCATTATTAATCCATTCATTATGGCATGATCCTACAATGTAATCACTCTTCAAGGTGTCACATTTCAATTACTGTAATAGGATTTCCCACCCTCAACGTTTTAGTGGGGATTTAAGCTTCAATGAAGTTGAGGGTCATCTAGTCTACAGCATCAAGTTAATGAATTAATCCGACTGATGGTTTAATGGTGTTCATGGGCGGGGTTCTGAGAGCTTTAAGAGGAGGGGTAAGGAGTTAGCTCTCTCTTCCCTCTGCCTTTTTTGCTATGTGATACACTGCCTCACTGAAGTCACCACCAAAGAAGGCCCTTACCATAAGTGTTCTCTGGACTTCCCAGCCTCTGAACCACAAGCAATAAATATTGTTTCTTTACAAATTACCCAGTTCCAGGTACTTATGTTATAAGGAACAGAGATAGGCTAATACATATATCTAGGCAAAAAGAGAAAATAACTTGTAAAGAAAAAATTTAGAATACAATTAAATTTTCAACAGTGAGGCTTTATACCAGAAGAACAAGAAATACTTCTTTTTCTTCTAGTGTAAGGCATATTATTCAAGGAAAGATGTAACTAGGACATTGTGTCTAGTAAAACTGATACAATACTAGGACATTGTGTCTAGTAAAACTGACTTTCAAGTACAGAGGACATGGACAAGCTGTTATCAACATGTAAGAATTCAGATAATATTATTCCCATGACCTTCTCCTAGAAAAAAATTTTATATAATCTAAATGTTTAGAAAAACATCTATAATAGGACTGTTGGTGAGTATTAAATACATACTTGCTTACAGAATTATGACTAAGTGAGAATTAAAGGGGAAAAATTATGGTATGTAATGCCTATGTGATTTGACAATGTAGATATAGCAAAACCATTTTTTAATAGGGGAGAATGGGAAGGGCATTTGTCAAAAAATGTTTTACTGTTTTCAGAAATCATATTGATGGTGGTAAAAGTAGCATCATTCTGAGAATATTCTATATAGAATATGGAATATTCTAATTTTGTCATCCACTGTGTTCTTGAGAATCGGTCCTTGAGAACACAGTGTAGAAGACAGGAGATTCAAATATATTATAGAAGAGGTCAAGTAGACCCCCCCCTATAGTCTTGAATTTGAATTGGAAGTATCAGAATAGACTCTGTGCCCTGAATATGCCTAGAAACAATGACCAATCCATAGCAATGAGCATCTCTAGGTCACACGTTATAGTCTTGAAATACTAAAAGAAATTTAGAGGTACTTGGAGAAATGATCGATTTCAGGTCCAGGAAGGAAAAGTGCAAGATGACACCAGAACATCTTGTCATGGCAAGTTGAATAATGCCCACCAAAGATACCTAGATCCTAATACTTGAAATCTGTGAATATTATTTTATATGGCAAAAGGGACTTTGCAGAAGAAATTAAGTTAAAGATTTTGAGATGGGGAGATTGTCCTGGATTATCCAGGAAGACACTAAATATAAGCATAAATCTCCTTCTAAGAGGGAGATCAGACACAGAAGAGAAGGCAAGGTAAGGTGAGACAGCAGCAACAGTGCTGGCTTTGAAGATGGAGAAGGGGAATAGGAACCAACGAATGCAAGGGATGTAGCTCTAGAAGCTGGAGAAGGCAAGAAAACAGATTCCTCCCTAGACCCTCTGGAGGGAGAAAGGCCTTGCTGACACTTTGATTTTGGCCCAGTGAAACTGAGTTCAGACTTCTGACCCTAGAACTGTAAGTAAATAAATGGTGGTGTTTTAAGCCACCAAGTTTGTAGTAATTTGTTACAGCAACCACAGGAACTATTACCCATACCAAATGGCGAGAATGTGAACTATGATGAGGATCATGTCAAAGAACACAAAGGCCAATTTGTAGAAGCCCCCACTGGCCAAAAATGGAACAATTTGAACTTCAGTAAGGGGAATAATTATAATGGGTTGAAGCCCGTCAAATATATTTAAATCCATTAGTTAATAATGATATTAAAAAATTAATTGGATACCTTTGGAAGATGACAGGAAGCAAAATCCTTACCTAGACAACTGTTAAGTAAATGGAAAGAATCAAGTGTTAAAATGTCTTTTACTATTTAAAGTGCATCACTGGATAATCTAGTAGTAGATGAGGGGAAGCATCTCTCTATAAAAGTATTTCAGCCAATAAATTAAAAATAAAAATAAAATTAGAATATTATTATTTGTCAGCCTCCACAGTATTAATGGATCCAGGCATAAGCATCAGCAGTTATTACCATTAAAAAAAAGAGAGAGAGAGAGAGAGACAACCATATGTTATATATGACTTCTGGTGACAGAATACAGCACCACCTATAGCTCTATCAAGGTATTAAGAAGATTTCTGATAAAATCTGGAAACTGTTGTCAATTTGCAGGAAGTACAGAAGATAAAGGAACATGTTGAACTGCGCTCTGAGTGTGCAACCAGCAACATCTATATACTGTGAGAAACCCTAGGGAGAACTTATGGATCAAAACAATTTGAGGGCTGGACAGTTAGCTCACTTGGTTAGAGTGTGGTGCTGATAACACCAAGGTCAAGGGTTCTGATCCCCTCACTGGCCAGCTGTCAAAAGAGAAAAAAAAATGAAAGCCTAATTTGAAAAAATAAATAAGTAACAAACTTACACTAGTAACTAGTGAAACTAGTGGAAAATATACTAGTGACAAACTTTTTAAAATGCAGCAAGGTGGTAATGTCAAAATAATGGCTATTTTTTTATGGGAAAGAGGTGATCATAATAGGG
>NW_007734688.1:32227-34015 GCF_000696425.1 Galeopterus variegatus | reverse complement strand
CAAGGTGGTAATGTCAAAATAATGGCTATTTTTTTATGGGAAAGAGGTGATCATAATAGGGCCCAGGCACATGGGAGGCATTTATGGATGTTTGGCAATATTATCTTTCTTACCTGGGATGCTAGTTACAAAGGTGTCTGCCACATAGCAATTCGTTAACTATATATTTGTTTCATGTGTTTTTTTCTATCTATGCTTTATTTTACCATAAAATGATTTTTTAAAAGAAATATAAAGAATAGGAATGAACTGGTAAACAATCATTGATTTTATTATTTATAAGACTGCATTGGAGAAATAGTTGATTCCAGGTCCAGGACAGGAAATACATAAAATGAACCCAGAATATCTTGTCATACCAAATAGCAAGGCCATTTGGATCCCTCCTCATCCCATCATCACTTTTGACTAGCAAGTAATATGGTGTTTGAAGTTAAAATAATTGACAAGTTGCAAGGAAATATTTGCAATATATATAATATACAAAGGATTAACACCAATAAAATATTGAGAGTGTCTAAAAATCAATAAGAAAAAGAAAAATAATAAAAGAAAGAATTGAAAAAAGAATTATATGAATAGCCAATAATAATATGGAAAGATGTTTAACCTTACGAGGTATCAGGAGAATACAAAATAAACACAAATTAAAACAAAAATAAGGTAGAATTTTTTACTCCAAAGTTTAAAAGTTTGACAATATCCAGCGTCAGCAGGAGTGTGAGCAAATGGGTGGTGTTATACCCAGTAGTGGAAATGCAGATTAGTCCAGACTTTTTGGAGGCCTATAGGACAGTGTCTTCCAAAATTTAAAGGTGCCTACCCTCTGACTACCCCAGGGTATCTATTTTTCAGAAATATGCACAAGATACCTGTATAAAAATCACTGAAACAATGTCTGAAGAGGTAACAACAGCAAACACCTAAATATCTCTCAGTAGGAGAATAATCATAAAACCACTTTACGGGTATAATGCAATAGGTAATGAGATAGATCTATTTACTTATGTGTATTTCCAAAATGTTTTATGTGGGGGGAAAAAATCAAATATCAGCACAATACAATATACTACCCCCCAAAAAAGTTCTACATATTTTCACATGTAAATGCTCATGGAAAAATGGAATTGAAAGATAATATGAATCTTCCTATGAGCTTTTTGAAGACCTCTCGTACATAGAATAACATCTGGAAGGCTGCACAACAAACCCTCACCTCAGGACAGCAAGTGGAAACTGATAGTGAAGACACCTTTTGATTTTTGTTCTATACTTTTACATTGGTTGGACTCATGTATTTGTTGCATACTTAAAATATAAAGAAGAATAACCACTTAAAGGATGGCCAAGAAACTTCGCTTTGTTTTCCTATACATATTTGGATTGCTAGTTTAGAGAATTTACCATGAAGGTTGCTTCCATTTGGCTTACATCGGGATTGCGTTACATCTGGATTAAAACTAGATATTAGTTTTACTACAAAGTTTGCAACAATTTAGCCAATGCCACACTCTTAGGACCCATCATGCATATCACAATCCAACAACCAGCCTGTTACCAGTTCCTGGCATCCATTTCCTTCTGTGGAGGTCTTATTTCAAATGCACATTGAATAAGAAATGTCTGTGTGCACATATTATCATGCACTCAGTACATGTTTCGTAAGATGAGAAAAACTGCAAAGATCATATAACTTGATATTTTATTTTATACAAGAGAAAACTAAGACTTAGAAAGTCAAACTGATTTGCCCAAAGCCACACATCCAACATATTATTACTTATTTAA
>NW_007734688.1:30425-31469 GCF_000696425.1 Galeopterus variegatus | reverse complement strand
ACTTAGAAAGTCAAACTGATTTGCCCAAAGCCACACATCCAACATATTATTACTTATTTAAATGTTTATCTCCCTCCATGTAGAGATTGTAATTTATTCATCCTGAAACCTCAGCACATAGCACAGTAGCAAACACATGGTAAGCACCTGATAAAGTTTCGACAACAAAAGTCTAATTAGAGATAGAATTAACTCAGTTCATTCCTTTAACAAGTACTCACTGAACACCATTTATATGCCAACCACTGTCCTAGGTTTCGACAAAACTGTGTTGAACAAGATGAACTTTCTCTCAAGAAATTTATAGTCTACCTGAATCAGAGAGTGGTAAGTGCTATGTCAAGATTATAAAAAGCATGATGGCGTGATGGACAATGAATACATGTCTATGTAAGATTGAATAGTTCAGCATTTGGGTATTTTTTTAAAATCACATTGTGATGCCTAGGAAAAACCTATACTGATCTACCTGCATATGACCTATAGAGTTTTTCTGAAAATATGGGTCATTTAAAATATAAATTGCATTCTATTTCCATTGACTTATGATTCCACCCTACTTCAGAGATTAAATTTCATATTGATCTCCCCAGGCATGGCTCCTCAAAGAAACTGTAAATTTATTTCCTTCTCTAGTCTCTGTCAAATAATTAATAATATTTAAACAAACTCTTAATTAAGAACTAGAATTTATAACTTAAAGGATTTAAGATGTGTGCTTCTGTGACTAAAATAATTATCTTCTTATTTATATGTCTTATAAATCTTGGTTTCATGTTTAGGTAGAACTGTTTTTCCTTCTCATAAAAATGAAACAAAACTGAGCTTGTTCTTATCATAACAAAATTCGAAGTGCATCTTTTCCTGATGCCAAGAAATCTCAGCTTTGGCCCCAATGCCAAAGACAATGGATGCTAAGAGTTCATATACATCAACTGTACTATCAAACCATTTACTCTGAATTCACCATCACCCACCCAGTGCCACCTTCCACCTATGTATAGAGAATTGAGGACACTGGGAGAGGGCACTGGTGCCAGGGGG
>NW_007734688.1:28098-29439 GCF_000696425.1 Galeopterus variegatus | reverse complement strand
CCCACCCAGTGCCACCTTCCACCTATGTATAGAGAATTGAGGACACTGGGAGAGGGCACTGGTGCCAGGGGGCACGGCTCCAAGATCCCCACCAGGAGCCTTCAGCAGAGGATGGGGTGGAGAGATCTGGGGAGAACCTGACCATCCCCCCGAGAACTAGGGGCTCACAGAGCATGGCTTACAACTCCCACCTGAAGAAGTCAGCTAGCCCTGACAGAGGGTGAGAAGGGCCTGTCAGTGGCAGTAGGCATACGTCCACATATGGCAGGCGAAAGCACTGCCTTCAAAGGAACCAGCTCCACTAGGGGCCAGACCTGAAAGGGAGTCCAAAGGAGTCAGCAAGAAAAGCATCCCCTGCATCACAGAACTGCAGGTTGAAGGTGCCCTATAGAGAAGCTTTCTAAGAAACCACCAAAGTGGCTTTTGAGAGGAAGGGCATTTGGACAGCTGCCGTGCGGGGCATCGGCACAGGCGTAGTCAGTTTAGCCTCTCATGTCCCATTCCTTCCCCTCCCTCTTCTCCACCCTCACCCTGAAAAGCCAGAAACAACCTCAGGAAATGATGGAGAGGTGAAAAATCCAGGAGGGATCCTCCTCAAAGGGCAAACTGTGCTCCCCTTCCCCACTATGGATTGCCTTCCAAGCCTGGGGCAGGAAGAAGGTGGGAAAGGAGAAAAAAATGTAACTGAGTAAGGGATAGGTTTATATTTAGACAAGAAGTGTCTAACATCGGAGAATGAGACTACCTCTAATTCCCAAATATGATCAGAAAACAATGGGATCTGCCCAAAAACAGTTTCCTGGGGTGAAGAAGAGAAATTAGACAGAATGGGCTCAAGGACATGGTAAAAATAATGAAAGTTCTTTCCTGTGGCATCCTACCAGTAAAATAGTTACATGGTAACATTTCTAGATCCAGCCAGCACAGAAGAACTACACTCTCTGGGACTCTCGAGGAAAGAGAGTTGACACACAGCGAGGGGTGACTCCACTCACACTCAGTATGTTCCCTTTATCCTTACAGCCCACCAACAACAAAGTAAGGATTTGTATATTCCAAATCTTACAGATGAGGAAACAGAGACTGGGAATCTGTGTAGATTGCCCAAGGACAATGATGATAACCATGGCTATGGCATTTGCTGGGTATAATGCGCGTCTGAGCATCTCCATGCTGAGAGTCTCCCACGCATTTCTCACTTAATCCTGACAATAACCCTGCAAGGTAGGTTCTGTTATTATCCCCAGCACAGAAAGTCAAACTCAGTTCTTTCCTGCCTTCTCCTGCTTCCCCATCCTGGGAAACCACAGAGAGCCCTAATGCAAGAAATCTCCTCTCACC
>NW_007734688.1:24165-27833 GCF_000696425.1 Galeopterus variegatus | reverse complement strand
CTCCTGCTTCCCCATCCTGGGAAACCACAGAGAGCCCTAATGCAAGAAATCTCCTCTCACCCTTCAGTCTATCCTTTAGGGAGGAAGAGGTCGCATACGCACCCTCAGAGCTAAAGAAAATGCATTCTAGAGTTAATGTCCACGTTTCTCTTCATGCCAGAGCAGGAAGTTGCAACAAAATTACAGAATATAGCAGATTTTACTCACTATCCATTTGTAGCTCAAAATTACTTGATTCACACCAATAGTTACATTTCTCTTCATGCCAGAGCAGGAAGTTGCAACAAAATTACAGAATGTAGCAGATTTTACTCACTATCCATTTGTAGCTCAAAATTACTTGATTCACACCAATAGTTACTAGGTCATTTTAAAAATATTCATTTTCTCTATTTAAAGCTGTCAGACATAAACTCTTGGGTTGCAGCATGGTATAAAATTAACCACCAAGAACATTTCTACTGCCAAGAATAAAAACTTAGAACCATAAAATGTAGAGGGTTTACTGTTCTATAGTTAACTTTCTAGTTAGCATTATTAGTCTTCTTCTCAAGGAAGAGCACAGTATTAGGCTTAGAGCATATTGCTCAGGGCCGTGCAGTCACAGACAAACATATTTCCAGAAACCATTGAAACTGTACTAGCTGCAGAGAAAGAATAGATAGTTACAGCAGACAAGTACACAAATCACACAAGGAAGCAGACAGGAGGATAATCTTTTTCCCAGCTTTCTCAGGGCAGCGTAGGATGTGGTATTTGCAAATCTTAGTTATGATGGTACTGAAATCTACAAAGACACTGTCAGTCACCACCTCAATCCTTTATTTTTATCTGCAAAGCAAGGTTACATTCTGCTGTTTCAGTAAAGAAATAGAATTTTTCTTTCAATTTTATAGACTATGTATTAATTAAGAAATCCTACTACATGGAGACTTCAGTTAATATTTAGAAATCAATTTTATAGCCAAGTCTGTGTCCTCTCCATCCTTTTGCTAAGCTTGTTTTCAATAAAATGTATTCTGTAGCCAATACCTTTTGTTCTTTTGCTGTGTTAGGATTTGTGTTCTGGGTAATTAACATGCAAGACACTGTCATACTCATGCCACGAGACTTGGTTTTCAAGGTGGGCCATGAGAAAATGGATACTTAGGAAAGAACCTAAAGGAACTGAGAAACTCAGACTTCTTAAATATTATTAACTTCTCAGAGTTTGCTCATTTTATTATCCCTTTTCTTTCCCCCTTTTGACGATTAGTTGTTAAACTATCAAAATAAAAAGATCCTGTGTTCTGTCCTTGGGCAGAGAAGGTGAAGGGGAGGACTGCATCTGAGTCTTCGGCCAGATTCATGGAAAGAGGGGAGCCCTATGCACACAAGAAGTGAGTAGTAGCATCATCAAACAAGAAAAGATTCCAGGCTCAGCTAAAAAGGAAGGCATTTAAGGAAGAATGCCAGAATCTGAGCCAGGTTGGGGTGCGTGAGGGGAAGGCCACATCACAGCAGCGACAAATGCACAGTCCAAAGGACTGCCCACCCTTGTTCTGCTGGCCTTTTTGGAGATAGTATGGATGGGTTTGCATTAAGGCAAAGCACCACGCCACGGTAAGCATACACCAGACTAGCAGGGTCATGTTAAACAAAATCTTTTTAATTGACTTTGTTTTGAGAGAGGTATGACCAGACTACTTCTCCCTCAGAGGATTTGGTAGAGAATGTCCCGACATTTATTCTTCTCTGAGCGTGGGTCTATCAAACCAAACCAAAAAGCCCCTTTAAACTATGGAGCTAAAGTGATTCTCTAGAACTTGGTGCATTGAACAGTCTCAAAATCAAAGGAAAACAGGTGCCAGAATTAGAAAGTGAATAAAAAGAGAAATGAAAACTGACTGAGACATCACACAGAAAAGTCTCCTATAAAGTAGGGGGTTTTAAAAACTAACAATAATAATAATAATAATAACCCTTTAAAGAGCAAGCCCTCAAGGGGAAAAAAAAATATTTATGTACCTTGCTCATTGCCGTAGTGGTTTCCAGAGGAACAGACCAGTATGATATATTTACATATATTTATATAAGGAATTTATTAGGGGAATTGGCTCACAGAATTACAAGGCTATCTGCAAGCTAGAGGACTGGAAAAACTGGTAGAGTGGCTTAGTCCAAGTCTAAAGACCTCAAAAACCAGGAAGGTCGACAATGCTGCCCTCAGTCTGAGGCCAAAGGCCTGAAAGACCTTGAGAGGCCACTGGTACAAGTCCCAGAGTCCAAAAGCCAAAGAAGCTGGGGTCTGATGCCCAAGGGCAGGAGGAGAAAGAGGCGTCCCACTCTGGAGGAGAAAGAGGGAATCAGCATGAGCTGAGTGTCCCCTTTCTCCTGCGTCCTTTGTTTTTGCCAGGCCTTCTGCCAGTTGGATCATGCCCAAGCACATTGAGAGTGGGTCTTCCTCTCTCAGTCCACTGGCTCACGTGTCAATCTCCTCTGGAAACATCCTCGCAGACACACCCAGAAACAATATGCCACCAGCCATCATCATTCAATCCAGTCAAACTGACACCTAATAATCAACCATCACCTCATATTTGGATATTTATATTTGGAACACCTCTTGAGAGCTACAAAATGGCCACAGAAACCTGGATAAACACAGACAATTTTAAAAGTAATAACTGCTCCATCCAAACCAATTTCAGAAACGATAAGGAGTATGGTATGGCAAGGAATAATTCTGCAGTCCCTAAAAAACAATTCTGCTTTATGAAAATAGATGATATGGTTCATGTGGTAGTATTTAAACTAATCTGCATTATTCCCTCTTTAATTTTAAGTAACATAGGTTATCTAAATTTAGGTCTCTTTTTTCTTGGTTACAATTTTCTTATGTCACATTTGCATTTGGGTCAACACCAATGCTTCGGTACAGAAACACACATGTTAGTAATTATGTTTCCTTACTATGTGTTTCTTCTCTGTTGTGGATTAATTCTTGTGATCTCTGTTATAAAAGCCAAGCAAATCAGATTTATGTTCATGGAAATATACAAAGAATTTTGGAAATGTTTTTAATTAATCCCAGTTGTTCGGTTTGCTTAGATTCATAAAACTGGAAGGGAATTTCAAGAGTTCATTGTGGGGATTTTAGAAATGGGATTTTATACAGTCTGATATTATTTACCAATGTTTCAGAAAAACAGATTACCTGAGAAAATGGGTTGTTTCTCTCAGGCCGCTAGAGTTCTCACGGTGAAGATTGAACCCACTTTTGTGTAAGAGAACATACTGTTTACAGATAAAGGGAATTCTGACAATGTTTCAGAAAAACAGATTACCTGAGAAAATGGGTTGTTTCTCTCAGGCCTCTAGAGTTCTCACAGTGAAGATTGAACCCACTTTTGTGTAAGAGAACATACTGTTTACAGATAAAGGGAATTCTGATGTCACCCTTGTGAGGATACTAGAAATCAAGTATGAGACACTACTGAACACTTTAAACAATTCTGGTATCAGGAGAGATAGATGACACCAGAATTCCAACCAATTAAAAGCATAAAAGCATCTATGAAACATAAAAGTAGTTATTATTGTTTGTTAAGTGTACTTATGATACTACATGCAATATAGAATAAAATATGCTGAATGTCTGCTCTCTGCATGGTGGAACTCATAAAGCA
>NW_007734688.1:22590-23165 GCF_000696425.1 Galeopterus variegatus | reverse complement strand
GCACTAATGATGGAACTAATGGCTCTCATCCAAAAGGACCCCAAGAGGGCCAAATGGTTACTGTCCAGGCTGGAGTGTCATCTCCCTAGATATTTACATTTCAAAGAGGAATAAGCCTCAGAACATGGAGTCATCTCTTGGTGGTTAATACCAAGACACACAGGGCATTCTGGCTATTGGATAGGTTTTATTTCTAAGCCAAAAGATTGTAGTAAGAATTCAGGTCCTTTATGTTTCCAAAGAGATCCTTTTAGAAGGGGAGGGGACAGCTGCCTCTCTCCCCATTACAAGTGGAGAAAAATCATTTTCCTCTTCTCTCACCTATGGAGTATCCAGCCACTCAGGTAAAACATTTCGCCAGCTTTTATCACATCACCCCAGAGGTGAAATCTGGGACAAGGGGGACTGGGCTGACACACTTAAGAAATCTCTCTCTCATCCAGAATCCTTCTGTATCGTTCAAAATAAATTAATAAAAATTAGGATTAATTAGTTGGGGACTTTAATACCCCATTTTCAACAAAGGACAGATCATCCAGACAGAAAATTAACCAGGAAACATCAGAATTAATCTC
>NW_007734688.1:20015-21027 GCF_000696425.1 Galeopterus variegatus | reverse complement strand
CTGGATACATACAAATTACGAAGGCTGAATCATGAAGAACTAGAAAACTTTAAACACACCAATAACAAGTAATGAAATTGACACAGTAATAAAAAAAGTCTCCCAACAAAGAAAACCCAGGACCAGATGGCTTTACTGTCAAATCCTACCAAATACTTAAAGAAGGACTAATAGCAATTCTCCTCAAACTCTTCCAAAAAACTGAAGAGGGGGGAATACTTGAAAATTCAATCTTCGAGGCCAGTATTACCCTCATACCAAAACCAGAAAAAGACACAGCAACAACAACAAAAAAAAACTACAGGCCAATATCCCCAGTGAACACAGATGTGAAAATCCTCAACAAAATACTAGCAAACCAAATCCACCAGCACATTAAAAAGATAACTCAACATGATCAAGTGTGATTCATCCCAGGGATGCAGGGATGATTTAACATACACAAATAATTAAACATAATACATCACATCAACAGAATAAAGGGAAAAAATCATATGGGCATTTCAATAGATACAGAAAAAGCATGTGATAAAATCCAACACCACTTCATGATAAAAACACTTAACAAATTAGGTATAGAAGAAAAGTACCTCAACACAATAAAGGCCATATACAACAAACCCACAGCTAATATCATACAGAATAGACAAAAATTGGGGGGTTTCCTCTAAGATCTGGAACAAGACAAGATGTCCACTTTCCCTGATTTTATTCAACATAGGCCTGGAAGTACTAGCCAGTGCAATAAGGCAAGAGAAAGCAACATAGGGCATCCACATTGGAAAGGAGGAGGTCAAACTATCCTTGTTTGCAGATGACATGATCATATACATAGAAAACCTTAAAGACTCCACCAAAAATTACTAGAACTAATAAATGAATTCAGTCAGTATAGTGGCAGGATACAAAATCAACATACAAAAATCAATGGCCTTCCTATACACCAATAACAAAATAGCTGAAGAAGAAATCAAGAAAGTAGTCCCATTTGCAATACCTGCTAAAAAAAAAA
>NW_007734688.1:10587-18655 GCF_000696425.1 Galeopterus variegatus | reverse complement strand
CATAGAAGAAATGCTACACAAAATAGGAGTGGGCAGCGCTTTTTTGGACACGACTACAAAGGCACAGGCAACTTAAAAATTTCTGCACAGCAAGGGACACAATCAATCAAGTGAAGAGACAACCTACAGAATGGGAGAAAGTGTTTGCAAACTACACATCAGATAAGAGGCTAATATCCAGAATATATAAGGAACTCAAACAACTCAACAGCAAAAATACACATAACCCAATTAAAAAATGGGCCATGGATCTAAACAGACATTTCTCAAAAGAAGACTTACAAATGGTCAACAGGTATATGAAAAAATGTTCCACATCACTCACCATTAGGGAAATGCAAATTAAAACCACAATGAGGTATCATCTCATTCCAGTTAGAATGGTTATTATCAACAAGACAGAAAATAATAAATGCTGATGAGGATGCAGAGAAAAAGGAACTCTTCTACATTGTTGGTAGGAATGTAAATTGGTACAGCCATTGTGGAAAACAATATGGAGTTTCCTCAGATAACTAAAATTAGATCTACCATATGACCCAGCTATCCCATTACTAAGTATATACCCATAGGAAATAAAATCAGTATATTGAAAAGATAGCTGCACTCTCGTGTTTATTGCAACACTATTCACAATATCCAAGAGAGGCAGTCAACCTAAATGCCTTTCCATGGATTAATGGATTAAAAACCCTGTGGTATATATACACAATGGAATACTACCCAGCTATAAGAAGAAATGATATCCTACCATTTGCAGCAACCTGGATGGAACTGGAAACCATTATGTTAAGTGAAATAAGTCAGGCACAGAAAGAAAATACCACATGATCTCACTCATAAGTAAAATCTAAAAAAAAAAAAAAATAATAAAGAAAAAAAAAGTGGTTCTCATAGAGGTAGAGAGTAGGATAATGTTACCAGAGACCAGGAGGGGAAGGAGGGCAGGGGAAAGGAGAAGTGGAAGTGGTGGACTAAAGGGTATTGTGCTATCTACCCTAAGTGAATCATTGTGCAGTACTATGCATGTGTTGAAACAACACACTACCCCACAAATATGTACAAGTAAATGTTAATTTTTTTAATTTGTAAATTAATTATTTAATATTAAAAACCTAAAAGCAGCCAAACCCTAAATCACCTCTACTGTAATTAGGATGCCTAACATCTCCTGATTAGAGTCAGGTTGCACCCAATTGGTTCTGTGCAGCACCATCCGGCTTTCTCTAGTATCAATGTGCACTCTACCCTGCTCGAAATGGAAGAAAACTAACCCTGACATCTGCTCTTTGGCAAAAGATCCCCCTAGAACTTTTAGGTAATACAATTCCAGGCATTTGTTGACATTCACATAAAATTCCACTTAAATGATGCCCACTGAAGTTGTGCAATGTGGGTGGCTGTGAATCGGCCCCACTGGGTCTTAGGACAGGAAGGGTCACTGAAGTATATTTGCATTTTATCCATACTCTGTGAGTCTGTGGTTATGTGAATACCCACTCTTCTAGAAGATAAAGAGCCTACTCTATGTCCACCTCTGGAATTACATAACTAATGAAGAAAGGGGTAGTTATGGGCTGCTTAAATGTTCCATTTTCCTTGCTTTGCAGAAAGCCACTTCCTTCTCTATATGTCACTGCATTTAGTCACTTCTTGACTCTTAAGCATTGAAGAAGCACAGAGGGCAAGAAAGTCAGGGTAAACCCAGCTGTCTCTTCTCATTCCTTTCCAGAGCACTTTTGCCCCAGAAGCAAATTCTAATCCTTCCATCCAGCTATGTAGATGGTCCATAGTGTATTAGCCGCTGGCAGAAATGATTTGGCTGCACTGTCGTGGGTGTGAAGCCATTTCCCTACACTGGGGCACGCACAATCAACAACCCTCAGAAATGTACCACTGCACCACAGAAGAGTTCTGTTGACAGTGTCATTCATTACGTAACACTGTGCCATTGAGAAATACCTGCCTGTCTTCAGCCTCAAGGATACTTCTGCATCGCCAGAGCCACAAATGTGTTTGTATCTTATGTGCACCTCACCCTGTATACCTCTTCTCTGAACGGCTGATAGAAAATCAATCTCAAACACGAGACCCTTTTTGGGTCTTTGTGGTTGGCATTCTTTAATTAATGTCACTTCATTCTCCATCTTAAAATCCATGCTTTGTGTTGCTTTCTTCTATTTTTGTTTAACATTATATTATTTTGCCTTTTCTTGTTCTCTCTTTTTCCCTCTCTCTCTCTCTCTCTCTGTCTCTCTCTCTCTCTGTCACTCTCTCTCTCTCTCTCTCTCACACACACACCCACACCCACACACACACACACACACACACTCTCCTGTAAACTTTCAACATTTCTGAAACAAGGCAGGCAATAGAAAAATGTAGTTGGGAATTCTCCAAGTCCAGGATTTAGTACACTAGCCATTTGTTAACTTATGCCTTCATAACTCCACATATTATTCATCTATGATCCCTCATCCCTTTATTTCTTAATGTTTATTCTCTAGTTTTTTCATAAGCAGTAATCAGTGGCTTAGCCAGTATTCAGTGAATTTTCAAGAAATGCATTTCTTGGTATTAGGTTGTTCTTTCAATGCTGTCAAGAAAGTGGGAAATGTTGATTGAAGGGAGTTGTTTGGGAAAGTGTTTTCTTTTTTTTTTTTTTAATTAGCAGGCAGTAATTTGTATATGCAAGTCTCTTTGCAGCAAAAGTAAAATTTATTACTGCATAATATGTCTCTGATTGTGTTTTAAACTTTCACTGACCACCAGCAGCATATAAAGTACCATAAATAATAGCATTAGACCTAATTACAGCCCTGTGGGCATGCTGCCTAAAATGGTCATTTTCTTGCTTCTGTCTAATATAATTCTGTTTATTTGGCCAATCCTGTCAATTTAGGTTTTATTTGTCATCTCTTTTCATCATTATTTTTGAAGGTCCATATCTATCACTAAAAAATCCCAAGCAATTCTATTCATATGAAGAAAAACACCTAAATTGTAGAAAATATTTGAATCCCAACTGTGTTATAATTCTAAGATTATTGTCTAATAAGGTATCAATGCATCTTTTTATTGGTCAATGTATCTTTTTATTGGTTGCGAATTCTAGATGTTAAGCTTTAGGCTTTAATTATTGCTATTTCCAGGACTTCAGAAATTACTCCCTTGAAGACATGCTTTGCTAAATGTATTGTAATTTTTTTGTGCATTATGATTACTTGTGTAAGAGCAAGGACAGGGTGAAGGTTACCCTTTCCCCCAAAATGGCTTTGATACTGAGTTTTATACTCAGTGAGCGTACCTAAATATTCATTGACGGTGAAAGGAAGCCACACCTTTCAGTGCCCACTTCCATCATTCAGAGTCTCTTCAGTGGCCTCGCAATGCTTACACTGCGCTGCTGCAGCTGAAGCTTTCCCTAAACCCATGTTCCCTTGCAGCTTTCCATGATCTGTGGCTCGTCCAGACAATATACATGGGAAGTATCTTTAACATCAAACGTGGGAAAAGATGAAGAAGAAACAATCCCTCTTTCCTTTTTTAATCCACGTGAAGGCTCCTAAGACAGACATATAAAAAGAAATCATATGGCTCAAATAGGTAGTTGTATAAGCCCCCCACATCAGAGAAATGGTATAAAATGTGAAATATAGCTCATCCCTCTTCCCCTAAACTGGTGATGTCCCAAACCATTCCAAGTTCTAGAGCTGGATCAAGAATTCATGTTTGTCATGGCTATTTCTGAAAATCTCAGATAAGTTATACCATTTGGACATGCTTCCCTTCTTGAGAATTCAAAAAGGGAGTGACTACAATCTAGGACCCCCCACCCTCACCCCTGAAGACATCTGAATCACTCCAAAGCATCAGAAGAAGTTCTGTTCTGGTAAAATTTCCATTCTCCCTTCCTTGCTTCATCTTCACGGCAGTTAAAAGCTCATTGAAAAGCTTCTGGTTATACCTGGCATATATAAGCCATATGCATTCACCTACTCCACCTCTCAAAACCTCACCAAATAACATAAAAGGATAGGAAAAAAAACATATATGTGTGTGTGTGTGTGTGTGTGTGTGTGTGTGTGTGTTTTGCATTAGTTTTGTAAAGCTGCCATAACACATCACCACAAACTTGGTGACTTAACACAACAGAAATTAATTCCTTCACAATTCTGGAAGGCAGAAGTCTGAAATCAATATCCCTGGGCAAAAATCAATGTGTTGTCAGTACCATGCTCCCACTAGAGGCTTTAGGGAAGAAGCTGTTCCTTTACTTTTCCAGCTTCTGATGGCTGCCAGCATTCCTTGGTTTGTGGCTGCCTCATTCTAATCTCTGCCTCCATGGTCAGATTTCCTTCTTCTCTTCTGTCTGTGACAAATCTCCCTCTGCAATACTTGTGATTGCATTTAGGGCCCACATGGATATCCAGAATAATCTCCCATTTCAAGATCTTTAACTTAAGCACATCTGCAAAGTCTTTGCCACATGCATTAGTCTGCTTCTGTTGCTTATAACAAAATAACTGGAACTGGGTAATTTATTAAGAAAAATGAGATTTATTGCTTAAATTTCCTGAGGTGAGGAAGTCCAAAGTCCATCTGGTGGTGGTGACAGTGACCCACAGATCTCACATTGTGAGATGGTGGACACAGAGAGAGCGGAGAGAGAGAGTTTCTCATTCACTCTCTTTTTAAAGCCCTCGGAACCACTCCCCGACCACCATTTTTAATCCATTCCCTAAGGCATGATCCTACAATCTAATTACCTCTTCAAGGCCCCACCATTTAATTACCATAACAGGATTTCAAACCCTCTTAATAGTCACAGTGGGGACCAAGTTTCTAATACATAAAACTTGGGGGATACAATTCAAGTTTCAGTGAGTTTTGGGGGCACATAATTCAATCCACTACACCACATAAGGGAACACTCATGGTTTCCAGGAATTCGGACACAGATATCTTTTGAGGGGGCCATTATTCAGCCTATGACATGTCTGAAAAAATGTCAAAAGAGGAATTACCAGAGTCTATGAAAACACAAGTTCTCAGAAGTTTAAAGAAGGTGGAGCAGTGGGAACTGCTACAACAGAAGAGGAGGAGGAGGGTGCTAATAAAAGTGAGCTGCTGCATGGACCTAGCTCCCCTCCTCAGCCTGACAGGAGAGCAGAGATTATTCTCAGAAATACCTCAGAGTCATGGCCATCAAGTATAATGGAGGAGAGAAGTGTGGCATGTGACTAAAACCTGGGGAATTAAACCAAATTCTACATGTCTACACAGTGAACTAAAGGATTCGCAAAGCTGTTCCTCTGACCCATTCCCAAAACGCTACCAATATAGACCCAAGTCAGGGAACTGAAGGATTTCTCTCTTGGAAAAACATGAACAGCTTCCCATAAATGCACTTCAAATAATAACATTTGGCCACGTCCAGATGAAAAGACCAGCTCCCTCCCTTAAGCCCTGCAACAGCAGTTCTCAAACGTTTTGGTCTCAGAACATTACAGTCATAAAAGTTATTGCAGACTCCAAAGAGCTCTTGTTTATGTCAGTTATAGATATCAAATTTTACCATATTAGAAATTAAATTGAGAATTTTTTTTAATCTATTAATTCATTTCAAAATAACAATACCAAACACTAACATATTTTTATGAAAAATAACTATATTATCAAAACAAAAAAAAGATTTAGTGGAAGAATGGTATTTTGGGCAATCTCTTTAATGTCTGTCTTAATAAAAGACATCTGGATTCTTATATCTGATTCTACATTTAACCTGTTGCCACATGTTGTTTTTGTTGAAGTATATGGAGAAAATGCACCCTCACAGAAATATATAGTTGGAAAAAAGAAAAGTGTTTTAATAGCCCTTTCGAATAATTGCAGATTGAGACTACATCACAACTTTAAAAGCAATAGTTTCTTAAAGGAGAATTGTAGGACAGAATCTAGAACCACATCAATGGAATATATTACCCTGTTACATTAAAGTTTACTGGTCTATCTTGCACTTTGAATGTGTCTTTTACCCATCCATGATTTTGTAACATCATGCATTTATCATTTGGGAAAACTTTGTTCTCTGAGTTATACAGATCTTCCAAATGTTGACAAATTCAGTTATATAATATCAAAAAAATCACATTTGCTAATATTACCACTGATCTCATCAGAAAATTCTGTTAGTGTTGGGAAGCTGTCAAGTTCCCAGTGGCCAATACGAGTTTTCCAAACTTCTGATTTTTCTTGAAAGCTTGAATTTTTTCACTGGCAGTAAATATTGTCAGTTGTTTTCCTTAAGAGAAAGGCTCACTTTATTCATTTCTATGAAAATGTCTGCCAAATACCAACATCTATATAACCATAGTTTTTCAGTCATTCTTTCAAGTAAAAATGGTTTCTATGGGGAAAAAAATGGTGCCTTTAATTCTCAACTCAAACAATTGCATATAGTGCTTTCCTTGAGACAGCACTGTATTTCAGTATGCAGCAGAGGTGTTATAGGAATACTTCCCATTTTCCCATATAAAGTTTTAAAAGATGTATACTCAGGTCACAAGTTTTACTACTTCATGGAGGTTAACTCTGAGTGAGACTAGCATGTTTTTTCTACAACAGCATGTAGTGGTAGAGAATACTACTATAACTTAGTGCCATTTCCCTTGTTCACGGCAAAGCCTTCAGCAGTTTTCTCCATCACTGTTTTGCACCATCAGTACATATGTTAACATAGTAAAAAAGGCAAATAAAATCATGGTATTAATACAAAAATAGTTTTGACCTCATGAATTCCCTGAAAGGTTCTCTGAGACCTCAGGGGTCCTTGAACAACACGTTGAGAACTACTGCCCTATAATGACATAAACAAAACCTGTCTTTATATTCTGAGGCTCCAATGGTCACTTAGTCCCTTACGTAAAATATAGAGTCAATTAAGAATTACCTGTGTGCTGGGGGTTCCCAAGACCAACCTCAGGATCAGTGATTCACTAGAAGGACTCATAGGACTCACAACAAAACTCCTGTTATACAAGGATACTTTAAAAAGTAATGGGAAAATAGAATTAAAAGATAATACGAATCTTTCCATGCTCTTTTTAAAGTACTATCATATTCATGGCTATACTTTATTAAAATAAAAGAACAAGATTAAAATCAGCAAAGGGAAAAGGCCTTAGGAAAAGGTTTGAGAGAAACCAGGCAAAAGCTTCCAGGTGTCCCCTCCCAGTGGACTCACGTAGGGATGCAGTTAATTTTCTCAGCAATAATATGAGACACAATGACAGTGTTGCCAACCAGGAAAGCTCATGTAAGACTTGAGGTCTAGGGTTTTTATTGTGGAGTCAGTCTTGTAGGCAAGCAGCACTTGTATGACTGACGTCACCTACTCAGACTTCAGCCCCGCTCATCTGGAGCAAAAACAGGCATTTGTCATAAATCACAGTTAGCATAAACTGTGTGATCAAACTGTTATAGTGTGACTCAAGGCCTCAGGCATACAAAATCTTATCAGGCAGAATATCCCAAGGGCTCAGAATTTATCTCTTAAGAGCCAGCCAAGGGCCCATCCTTTAGGCAGGCTGTTCTTTGAAGTGTGCAGGGTTTGAGCGACCGGCTGAGTTAACCCTTTCCTGCCCGACCTGCCTCCAACATGAAAGAAAACAATAAAAACAAGGAGTTGAAAGAAGAGACAGAAACAAAGCAACAGCAGAGAAAAACTTTAAAGTATAGTTCATATCCTCAGTAAGATGAAAAGATGAGATATCCATAAAACAATATGAGAAGGCCACACCACAGTCAGAAGATAAAAACAGTCCTTGGAAATTAGCCATCATCATAAAACATCCAAAATTAAAAAATCAGTCAAATGGTTGAAAGTTAAAACAGAAGAAACTGCCAAGAAAGTATAACAAGAAACTAAAGAGACAGAAAAAATATATTTATATGTACAAAAAAAAATGGTTTTTAAAAAAAAACTCTAGAAGTGATCTAGGATAACCAATGAATAATAGGAATATCACAATGAGAGAACAGGGAGGATAGTAGAGAAAAACAATAC
>NW_007734688.1:8316-9139 GCF_000696425.1 Galeopterus variegatus | reverse complement strand
AAAAAAAAAATGGTTTTTTAAGCGAATGTCTGATGCACTCCTTTGAAAGATATGCTTTAGCAAACAAGGGAGTCAGTCGGGAAAGAGAAATCTATAGACTACAGGCTCCAAGAAAGTGACTCCAACAAAGGAGAGTCAGAATATCAAGGAAAGGTCCTACGTGGATCCCATGCATCACTTTGTGTTCCATTACAAGGAGGATGACCATACAACCTCTGCTGGCAAGGATAGCACTAGCCTACACAAGCTGGTCATAAAACCTCCCTTAACTTTCAAGCACCATCTTCACAATCTATGGGAGAATGTGTTTCCTTTTATTCTCCCAAAGCTAAACGTCACATAGGAGTCGAGAAAGATGAGAAGACATAGGCAAAAACCTTCTGAAAACTATGTTTTATTACCCACTGAGGATTTGAACCCATGTTACTCCAGGACCCATGTCCTTAACCATATATTATACTGCCTTCATGGCAGCAAATATGTGCCAGTCCAATAATCAAACTGCAGATAAAACCCAAGGCACTAGTTAGAAACTCTTATACTATTTTATGCTGAACATCCACCTTTCCTTTCAAGTAAGCCAAAAACTGGCCAAACGGCTTGAACATAGTCAGAACTTAATAAATACTTGTTAAGTGAATTAACTCAACAATCTCAACAATGCACCTACAGAAAATACCTTAAAAGCTAAGATGTTTTCGTAGTTAGCTTATAGAACTAATATGCCAGCTTGATTTATAACCAATAATTTATTCCCTGTGAAAGAAATCTTATCATAAAGTAGGTCTCACATGTGTAATCACCCAAGTTAGTAATAGTATGA
>NW_007734688.1:5691-7186 GCF_000696425.1 Galeopterus variegatus | reverse complement strand
CATTGAGATATCATTCCACCCCAGTTAAACTGGCTATTATCAAAAAGACAGAGAATAAGAAGGTTATTCTTTTTTTTTTTTTTCCTTTTTGTCTTTTTTTCGTGATCGGCAACGGATCGCAACCCTCACTGTCGTGCCCGTACCGGACTGGGACCGGCAATGGGATTGCAACCCTCGGTGTTGTGCCCGCACCTCGCTCAGCCAGTGAGCAGCCGGTCTGTATGTGGGATCCGAACCCTCGGCGGGAGCACTGCCACACAGCCCTAAGAAGGTTATTCTTGATGAGGATGCAGAGAAAGGACAACCCTCCTACACTGTTGGTGAGACTGTAAATTGGTGCAGTTATTATGGAAAATGGTATGGTGGTTCCCTTAAATAACTGCAGACAGAACTGCCATATGATCCAACAATCCTACTGCTCAGTGTATACCCGAAGGAATAGAAATCATCATGTTGAAGGGATATCTCCAATGTCAAAGGGAAACACTCCCATGTTTATCACAGCTCTATTTACAAATAGATGGTGGTTGGAATCAACCTAAATGTCCATCATCAGAAGACAGGATAAGAAAAAGGTGGTATATACGTACAAAATGGAATACAACTCTCCCATAAAAAAGAATGAAATACTACCATTCACAGCAACATGGATGAACTTAGAGAACATTATGTTAAGTGAAATGAACAAAACAAAGAAAGAGAAATACCGTAGTCCTCACTCATAAGTGGGAGGTAAAAACACTAAACAAATAAATAAGGACTTCGAATCAGGATGGCAGAATAGATAGTGCCCATCAACACTCTCTCCCACAATCAACCAATTTACAGCTATTAAAAAGCAATGACTGCCAAGCTGGGGCCACTAGAGCTCAGGAGAAGAGGAGTAGAGACCTACAGAGTTAATGAGGCAAGAGAAGCCATGATGAGAGAAAGAAAGGACCACTCTGACTATTTCAAGCCCTGACCACTTCAAGGCTGGCACTGGTGAGCACACAGAGCAAGAGCTGACAAAAGCCATTGCTGTGCCCTTTGTATAGAGTTGCTTGAAGGTTGGAGGAGAGGAGAAGAGGGCCTTGGTGGCCCCCAAGACAGCAAGACTATTAACAGGGTTCCTGTAGACCCAGATAGGAGTGAGGGGCTACAGACAACTGAAAAAAGGAGCTTGCTACTCAGAAGCTGGTGAGCCATCACAAGGGACGGCACACTGCCCACCCCATGGGAAGTGTTTGGAGCGTGGGGGGTGGGGGAGATGGACCCACCAGGGGAACACTGGGACACAGCATGAACAGCTGATTTGTCCCCCAATCAGCACAGGACCACTCAGTGGAGACTGGTCAGGAATATAGAACAGCAAGGGGTGCAGTTTTCTGAAAAGACTCAGGCCCAGACCAGAGTTTCCACACAACCCAGGTTTATCGTACCTCACAAGACCTGGAAGTGCTTATAAGGTCAACAATTAAAACCTGAGCTGCACAAAAAGCCTTCCCCAGAGAAT
>NW_007734688.1:1553-5283 GCF_000696425.1 Galeopterus variegatus | reverse complement strand
AGCAAAGCAGCAATTTAGCTCAACCACAGGGCTCAAGTGCTGGTTCCCACAGGAAGTTCCTGCATTTTAAAAGTAAGCAAAGGACAACAAATTAGTTCTAGTGCAGTTTAAGTGGTGGGGACAACTAATAATCCAACACAAAACTTTAAGAAAACACAAAACACCCACAGATCAGAGACAAAGTTCTGATATTAACCAGTAAAGGTCTAATACCACCAAAGAATATGTATAAAACCTAGAAGGACTGGAAGCCCCCCAGGCTGCTAAGCCAGGGTTGGGGGAGGGCTGAGGGCCTCAGCCATGCCTCCCCCCGACATCTGCATCCAGCTCAACAACATCCACCAGGATGCCACCCAAAGTGCCCCGGGCTCCCAATGTGGGGAGGTGGGGGACCAAGGGCCTAAGCCACACACCCCCAACATCTGCATCCAGCCCAGTGACGACCACCAGGCCACGAACAGAAGCATCTCAGGCTCCCTTGCCAGAATAACAGGTGTGCCACAGGCCTCAACCACACACCCCCCTCTTCCTCCTCTCACCCCATCCTCCTCCCCTTTCCTCTCTCCCCTGTGCCCCAACTGCTCCACAACTACATCTTAGAATGTAAAAAGTAATAATAATGATGAATAAATAAATTTTTTAAACAAACAAATAAAAAATGTTACAAGAATCTTGACGATACATTGAACTTGTTCAAAAGGAGAGATCAGAACTGAGGTTATAAGAGGTGGGAAAGGGGAAGGGAGATGGGAGTGAGGGAGGAATCGGTAAAGGGCCATGAAAAACAATTACATTTTATAATGTTGAATATACTAATTATCCTGACTTAAGCATCATGTATTGTATACTGGTATTGATATTTAACTCTGCACCCCACGGATATGTACAATCAACTATGTCTCAATAAAACAAATAAATAAATAATAAAATTTATCTTTCAGCAGAGATATTATAAGATTTATATTTCAAATATTGTATATATACTCCAAATATCTGAACCCACTTGTATTTATTCTATAAAGGAAAAAATGTCAATTTCTAATTATACAGAACATTTGTGTGTTCTTTCAAAGGACTGGTTTGCCTCTAACAGAGTTATTTCATTCCATTAGAAAAATTATGTCTTAGAGGTTATTAGAAACATGGAAGAACATTACATATGCATGGTGGCAATTTATTACTGAGTTTCTCAATTTCATTCCCTCTAGATTTTCACTTTCCTTTATGCAGACTGCCAGACATGCCACACTGCAAAGAAGTAATGATCAGAAATTTTAATCTGTTAATTGGATTAGAAGAATTTTCAGAATCATTATTCGGACCACTGGTATATTTCAAGTTATCTTTAGTTAAATATTCTAGGAACAAAAATAAATATAACAGAAAAAAATGTACCTATGTTTATGAATCTATCCTCCATGAAATTTTTATAGAATTGTCGAAGTAGAATATGCATAATAAAATTCTTCAAAATTTACAATAATTAGTTGTTTTTATTTTCCAAATTTAACTAAAAATAGAAATTAACTTTATTTTTTGAGGTGGCAGTATCCTTCCAACAAACATTTCATGGCATTTTTTAGACCAGGTGAAGTGGAATAATGAACAGGAAGTCTTGGGAAACTGAATTATTCTTGATCTTTTTAATCTGGAAAAAGCAAAAGGCAGAGAGAAGCTAAAGACATCATACATAGTAATTCATATGCAAATATTTTTTTAACTATATAGCACCATGCAAACTAAAGATATTACTTCTTTAGAAATTTTGACAAAATTTTCCCTTTTAATTGTTTAGCATCAGAAAAGACAAAAAACAATCCTTAGAATTTTGGAATTAAACAGAGCCTAAATATTTAAGTCCTTCTGAAAAAGGTGAAGTGAGTTGTATAACTAGCCAACATCAGAACCAAGGCTAAGTTTCTATCATTTCACTCATTTTTCACTTGGCATAGTCATTTCTATAATATTTCTATATTGTTTCTATATCGGTTCCTACTTAATACACATATTTCTTCATTGAACATGTCAACCTCTTTCTTGCTGATTTTAGGATTTTTTTTTAAGTGCAACAACAAATTATTGTCCGGTTTTAATGGGGAGATGGCATGACCCAACTTATGTTTTAAACCTATGTCTCCACTGTATGGAGAATGGTGTAGAAGGAAGACAATGCCAGGAGACACAGTGCTGGGATGATGTAGCTAGGAGTAGAGTGGGTCTCTATAAATGGACAGAAGTAGAGAAATTAAAGATATATTTGAAGGTACAGTCCACAAAACAGGGATAAGATTGATCTGTGATGAGAAAAAAAGAGTAACTTCTGGTTTTAGTATTTTATCACCTGGGATAATTTTATCTTCAGTCATTTTTTTCTCTATGTATGGGGAACTTAGATTTTTATTGTATTAACTCAGAGTATACTTTATTTGTCCTATCTTGCAGTACAATTGATTTCACATCATCAGTCAAACTGTGCTCCTGTTGAGCATCTCCCGCCCTCCTCAAGGGAATTATTTCAGAAAGACTGTCACGGGTCTGGGGAGGAAGAGCTCTTACATAAGCATTAAAATTCCATAGCCTTGAGTTAGGAATAGGTCACACATAAACAAAAGGTTCTATCATCACCCTTCCTAGGAGAGATTTCTCTTTGGGGAAATATAACGGTATGCTGATGTTTGTCTATATTTAGAATCCAGTTGATTCTATTTGAATCTGCTTATGTTTCATAATTTTTCTGACTTTTTTTTTTAACTGAGTAACCACTGGTTTTAGCAATGTCTTCTTAAAGCCCTTATAAATGTCAAACTCTAATGCTTTTTGATTATGAGTATAATAGAAATTATGTAACGGTGTGTAAGAGCTTAGTAAATGTAAAGATAACCATATAACACAAAGCGATATTATTTCAGTTCAATAAAAACTCTACGTTATATAATAAACTGTCTCCTCTTACAAACCAAATTAAAGACTATAAAAATAAGTTGCAAATAAAAAACTCACTTTGTCATCAATCGCCATGTGTTTCAATAAGGTATAAGTTATTAAAATATAAAAGTTTAAATATTACGTGAGAACTTCCTGAAGATTCTTGTCTCAAAAGAAAAATATGGTCACTGCATGTGGATCAAGAGAAAATTTAATTCATACTGCTGTCTAGAAAGAAACCAAAAGGATGTCCTAAAACTGATTTTGGTCAGTGGTATTATGAGTGATATTCTTCTTTTTTCTTTGTTATTTGTTAGATTTTATAAATTTTATGCTATTAATATGTAAACGCTTTGAGATCGAATAGTGTTATCATATTTAGCATAAAAATTAATGGACAAACATCCTGATTTCCAAACTTACTGCAAAGCTACAGTAATCAAGATAATATGATACAGCACAAGGATAGACATATAGGCAATGGAACAGAATTAATAATTCAGAAATAAACCCTTATTATGCTCAATTGGTTTTTAACAAGGATTCCAAGAAAATTCAAGAGGGAAAAAATAGTTTTCAATAAATGGTGCTGGGACAACTAAATATCACAATGTAAAAGAATGAAGTTGGACCCCTATCACACAATATATATAAAAATTAACCCAAAATAGATCACAGACCTAAATGTAAGAGCTAAAACTACAAAGATGTCAGAAAAAAGCCTATGTATAAATCTTTGGAACTTTGAATTAGGCAATGGTTTCTTAGATGTGACACTAAAAGCCCAAGCAATGAAAGAAAAATA
>NW_007734688.1:0-867 GCF_000696425.1 Galeopterus variegatus | reverse complement strand
ATAAATTGCATTTAATCAAAATTAAAAATGTTTGTGCTTCAAAGGACACCATCAAGAAAGTGAAATAACAACCCGTATAATGGGAGAAAACATTTATAAGCCATATATATAATAAGAGACTTGTATCCAGAATGTATAAAGAATTTTTACAACTCAACAATAAAAAGAAAAATAGTCAAATTTTAAAAAGGGGAAAAGGTTTGAATAGACATTTCTCCAAAGTATATGAGTGGAAAAAAAAAAAAAAAACAAACATGAAAAGATGCTCAATGTCATTTGTCATCAGGGAAATACAAATCAAAATCACAATAAGATACTAGAACAGTACTGGGCTGGTCGAGTCATCAAATCACAGGACGTAGAATATAAACACACTCTGCCTTGTGATATGCAGAGCAGCTGTGTTTTATCTACTAAGCAAAGCCAGAATCCCATCCCACTAACAAGGCCTGACAGGTGTTAAACACAAAATTCATTCCTTAAATAATGTGCATTCTTTAAGGTACGTACTTACAGAGAAAATGAGAAATAATGTGATAAGGAGTCTCATTCTCTAGGTATGTGGTAACATTTTTCTTTTAGATATGTGTAAACAATCTCTACATATCAATTGGGTCTCAAATTTTACCCAAGGGTTTTCATGCCTTTCTGTAAAAATGCACATTGGAAATCAAGAGAAAATAATGAAGTTCCAGATTTCTCTATTTCTCTAACTTGGTAATGATGCAGTAGTATGGTATGTCAAAAACCCTTAGAACTAGAAAGAAGCCGCCTGAAGCGGCCGCCACTCGGCACCTGGCCCTGCAGCTGCTGCCCTCAGCGCCGGGTCAGGCTGCGCAGCCCCGCCACCGGGACTTGGGGTCTGGC
>NW_007734687.1:88261-89000 GCF_000696425.1 Galeopterus variegatus | reverse complement strand
AAACTTTGTCTGGATCTTAGTTTCCTCATCTGTATAATGGTAAGAATAATTCCTATTTCAGGGAGCTGTAGTTTAAGTTAAATGAGAAAGCATACATAATATCTTCTAACAGATGGCAGACACTCATAATAATCTTAGATTACTTTGAGTCTCAAATAGCAATTATAATAGCAATAATAAAGTAATAGCTGACATCTATGGAGTACTCATCATGAACCAGGACACTTCATAGATTATTTCTCAATCTTCACAATAAACATTTGTGCTATTAAAATCATTATCCTGTTTCATAGATAAGGAAACTGAAATACAAAGAATTTTAATTACCATGCCCATCACATGGCTGATAGGTATTGAAGCTGTGATACCAATCTGGGAAACTGCACAGAGTCTGCCTGTTCCACCACTCTGCAGGATGATTTACTGGAGTGTCAGGAAACCTTAGCTAAGTATGTAACATTTATTTAGTAGTTGGGGGGAGTTATGACATATTTTGTGCTGACAAGAAGCACGTTGAGATCTTTGATTTAGGAAAACAGTGGGTAAAAACTTTGGGAAATAGAACATGGACTGGAAAAGCACTTAGAAACCTATGAGAGTAGTCATAGTTTCACTATGGCATAGACTATGAAAGGAAACAAATCTCCACACAGTGACCAAACCATCTTATTATTGTGAGATTACTTTCCTATTACAATGGTAGGATTAGCTCAACTCTAATTTTCTTTTGTTGATCATG
>NW_007734687.1:85807-86773 GCF_000696425.1 Galeopterus variegatus | reverse complement strand
AGCCTAACTGCACTTATTACTTCTTAGGTAATCGTAACTAAATCTTGCAGTTTTAACTGTGACTATGGGAGAGTATATCATTGAGAAGAGTCATAATCATCTAATAATGCAAAAATGAGTGATACATTACTTAGAAGTGAGATAAAATAAAGTTGATATGTTGTACTACTTTTCTATTGCTACATAACAATTTTTCCTAAAATTTTGTGACTTAAACGACAAACACAGTTTTTGTGGATCAGGAATATGGTTATGGCTTAGCTGGGTGTCTGCGGCTCAACGTCTCTCATGTGGTTGCAGTGAAGCTGCCAGGCAAGGACTTCAGTCTAATTTGAAGACTGAACTTGGGGAGGATACACTTCCAAGCCCACTCACTTGGTCTGTAGCAAGCTTCATTTCCTCACAGGTGTTGAACTATAAATATCGACATATTACTGGCTGTTGTTAGGAGGCCTCCCTCAAATCCTCACCATGTAGACCTCTCCACTGGGCTGTTTCATGACATGGAGCAGAGTTCCTTCAAAGGAAGCCATTCATGAAACAGAGAGAAAGAGAATGCATGTCCAACATATTGTACAAAATAATTTGTGAAGTGACTTTTAATACCTTTTCTTTATTCTGTTTATTGTGACTAAGTTGGCAATTCCAGCCTATAATGAAAGGCAGGAAATTAAGAGCATTAATTAAGAGTGTTAATGATAGGAGGCTTAATTTATCAGGAGGCTGCTTAGAGGTTGTCTAACACTGAGACAATTTCTGGTGTCAATTGAAAGTTTCATCAAAATTTATGGAAGAAAACCATTTTTTCACTTGAAAGCTATAATGTATTACCCTTAAACAAACTATTGATTTATATGTAAATGATACAGTATCTGGCTACTGATAACAATATAATATTGTTTCCATATTCCTGTGGCTACTAGTGGGCTTTTTGATTCTTTATGAATCAGCCCAATTTCTAATGTT
>NW_007734687.1:80701-84747 GCF_000696425.1 Galeopterus variegatus | reverse complement strand
TCTATAGCTTCCAGGGTAAAGTCATTCCTAAAACTAGTAACGTAGGGCTTGGAAAATATATGCTCCTCTGGCTTCTCCTTGTAGAGTAGCTCCTTAGTCTATTCCAGTCATACCTGAAGTTCTCCGAATCGAGCTCTGTTGTATCTGGAGCGTCTTCACAGGCTCTGTCCTTTGTCCTGCTAAGCCGTATGCTTGGTGGGAGCAGAAACAATGTCTCTTCCCATGACATGGTGCCCTGCATGTAAATATTTATTTGAGCACCCAATAAATATTTATTAAATAAATGAATATTTAAAAAAATGTGTAATAGAATAGGTAATTTTTCTCCTATTTAATTATCTAGAGAACTCATATTCTTCCTTCAAAGTCCAGTTCAAGGCCACGTACTGAAATTCTTCCCCATCCTCTGTGCTCTTTTTGTTCCAATAACTCCTGGTGCACATGTCTATTGTAGTGCTTGCCACACTGACCCCCACTAAATTGTAAGCTCCTTGAGAACAATAACCATTATTTATTTATATTTTATTCTCTGAAACAAAAAATACTCAATTGGTTAAAAAATAATTCAAACTAGATGCTTTAGCTTCTAGGTATACCAGAATAATAAAACAAAAGAATGGAAAGTATGGAGTTTAAATTGGAAATGGAAGAGTTTCACAAAGACCTTATAGGTTGTAAAAAAAAAAAAAAAGTTAATTATCAACTTAATTTGAATTTACATCTAAGTATTTTGGCAAATAAAGCAAAAAGGAAAGAAAAAGTGTCACATATTTCTTAACAATTAATTCAAAGAGAAAATTATGTTGTAAAAAGTACCCTTGAGTAATGTAAAGGGCAGTATCTTTATTAGTAATTTCAGAAAGATATAAAGTTTGATCAAATAAAAATTTCATATATTGATAAACAATAATATATGAGAGAATAAAATTTGTATTTTGAGCTGAATTATTATGGTCCATATACATCACCTATGATGACCTAACAATGTAGAAAGAGAATTTTAAAAATCTGGAATGAACCTCTCATTAAGCCTCTTTTAATAAGATAACTTAGGTTATTCTTTAGCAAGAGATGGATTAAAGCTTTCTAAGTGCCAGAGATGCTCACATTCTTGGATTTAAAACTATGAACTTAAATACTTTTATATAAAAATAATATAGAGAAGGCAAAGGTGATGGTATTTTGCATGGTTTTAGAAGTCTGGCTTTTATTCTTGTGCTTGTCAAAGACCATATTTCTTCTGATTAAAGTTAAAAACATTGAGATTCTTACTTATATCTTGAATATATTCCTCAAATAGAAAATCTGCTTACAAATTGGAATTTGTTTTCCTTGGCATTAAACACTGTGTGAGAGACAGTTTGGGCTTGAAAAATAATGTTAAAATAAGGGGCCATTATTTAGAACCTTGACTACATTGTCTCTCAATGAATCTCAGTGGAATAAATGTGTAACTTTAAGATACTTGCATTTTGATAAATTCTCAAAATGAATTTCCTTGCAAAAGACAACTCCCAGGTGGCTGAGGAAATAGATAAGGTGACTTACTATTCACCATTTAAATATTAGATACCAAACTATTAATTGTTTGATCATAGTTAATATTAAGTCACCCTTTCTGTTAATCAATATTTTCAGTGAACTTCTATTTGCATTTAATACTGATAATGCCAATGCTGTCAAGATGAAAATAATGCTGTAAGTGGAAAACATTCTTTCAGTAAACTGCTTTGTTAAATGAGATATATTTAAAATGTGAGGGAGTAGATAGAATCTAGCCTTGGTTTATTACCATATATAATCAAAATCTTATTATAGGCACTTGTCACAGACCCTCTAGTAAAACTATAGGAAATCTCTAATGCATTTACCTTTTAAGTAAGATTTTGAACCACCAACTACTAAACTTATTTTCCTTCAATTTAATTTTTCATTGGTGATGGTCCCTTAGACAATGTATAATAGAAGCTAGTATATTTAAACAAAATTAAATATATGAAATGATTGAGAAAGGCTGGTATTTCAAACTACACAAGTCACATTTTCAGTGTAATTAATAGACAGTATTTCATCAATTGAATATTAATTGTAAGCAAATGAGCTAACTGCTTTTGTTTCTCACCCAGTGTACCAACCTTTTTAAACCAACTTCATTGAAAGTTAGTATTTATCGTGATGGGTTTTTTTTTTACCCTTAGGTGTTGAATTCACTCATTTCTGCTCAATAGGATAAATTGCACATGCTGTGTGCCTAGTGATGTTTACAGTTCTGTGGAGGATAAGAGAGAATTATGAGAAGTTTCTCATCCATCAAATAGTTTGTCATTTATTTGGGATAGTGAATTACTGAATAAAATAAAAATCAGAGAGTAATATGCATCAAAATTTGTGACAGGCCCATGCTAAGGGTGAACAAGGGAGAGAATGCTGAGGCAAGCAGGGTTAAAATAAGAATTTCTATGGAAGAGAAGAAATGTAAAGCATCCACAAAAGAGGTAAGTAGGAAGTGAAAGACAGACTAGAGGATGTGAGAAATAGAAAGAGCCAAAGCGTGAGAATGGAGCATGCTGTTCTTATGGAAGAGTGGGGAGGGTGACAGAAACAATGAGAAAAAAAGGTCTGCATAAGAGATCTGACATACATAAGAGAAATAGAAAACCTGATATAAGCTATATTTTAGGAAAAATATGTTGGGCACTAAAGATTCAACTGCATACCAGAAGGCATGGTAATGACTGAAGAAAATGAACTGACATTTTTTATTTGTCACTGCAGTTATATGTTGAAACAATAATATCAATGGATTCATACAGCCATTTCTACTTGAGCAGAAAATAATGATTTTATAATTTCCCATTTTGTGTGTGTGTATAAAACAAATGGTACTAACAATTGCCTATCAATATACATAGACCTTGCCTAGAGCTAGATGATTTTGGTACATGCTCATCTTTCATGAACTGTGAAACTCAAATTAATGAGTCCGTGTTACTGATTATAATAAAAATGTGATTTATATGCAAGTGATCTTCAGATCTTGAAATAAACCAAATCACAAGTTAATTCATGTGAACTTGAAAATTTCAAGTATCTATTGGAAATATGTATGCACATTTTAAGACATAAATAACAAATATTTATAGTAAAATATATTAAAATAAAATTATAGGAAAGACAATGAAAGAAGTGAACTAGGTTATAGTAATGATAAATAATATTTCTGCAAATTATATTTTGTACAGTAGTTATATAAAATAGTATAAAAATAAGAATCATGCTATTGCATAATATCAGGAAAAACCCCCAAATGTTGGTCATTATTCGTGAGATGAAAAAGTGGTTAGGTCGCTTAGCCTTTATCCCTGCAATCCTTAAGAATAAGAGATGAGCTAAGTCCTCTCTAGCTCCGGCATCTGACTCGATACGAGATGACCAAAAGATGAGAATTAGGAAACCATGGAAAAGAAAAAGACAGTTAAGTTTTGCTTAGCTACATTAAACTTGTATCATGGAACTATATGGCATTTGAAAATCCTTAGGGATGATTAAATTCATACATTTTGGTATCTGGTGCCTACTAAAGCATAAATACAGAGTCTCTGAGGATTTAAAATTACTTTTACAGGGTATTAACACAATCCATCATATTCACTTTGGAATTTTTTTTCAGTAATACCATAATAATGTGCTGAATCAGCTTTGCTGAATGTAAACTTCTCTGGAAGAGCTTTATTCTGTATCACAAGTTCTAATTTTGTTGATCAGGAAGAACTGACATATTTAAATATGTTTTGGCGCTGAATTCCCCTTTAAAAAGTTAAGAACTGTAAACTTTGGGGCAAAAAAGTTTCAAAGTAATTTGTCTGTTCATTATTAATGCTTTTATCATCACCTCTCTAATATACCAGTGAATAAGTAATTTGTATCCATTGATTGGGATAATAATACAATTATTGCTACCTAAAAATAAGATGTTTAAATTATAATGTATTTGAAAGACTTATTTCAGCTATACTTCTAGTGGCTTTTTCTTATAAAGCAAGTAA
>NW_007734687.1:77962-79167 GCF_000696425.1 Galeopterus variegatus | reverse complement strand
AAGTCCCCAAAGTGGTTTGGACAAAAATGCCACAGGATTACTTCACATTATTTAAGAAGAGAAAGAGAAAGAGAGAAAATAAGACTCGAGTGAAGATTTCTCAGTATAAAAAGAGGCTAACATTGCACATAGTAGAAGCATATACTGTTGAAAAAGTCTTACTGACTGACTTCAGGTGTAAGTAAAATTTGTACGGTATATGCTTTATATTATTAACAAAATACATAAGAATATGAACTTTATGAAAGAATAAAAAGTGAGATGATACTATGGTGGATGAAGGAAAAGAAGAAACTGGATAAAAGAAATAAAGGAGAGATCGGTGAGATAAGAAAAGAATGTAACATTTTAAATTATACAGTAGCAGGATAAAGATGACAATAGAAACAGAACAGAATTCACACTATTAAACACAAAGTCAGTACTGTGGAGGACAAGTCAGGTTATTTCTTACACTGAAGGGGAGTAGGAGAGAAGATAATAGATTATGAAACCAAAAAGTGAAAATGCAACAGAGAGAGATATAAAAAAATAGTAAACTAGAGGATTTTATGGATAAATATATATGCATTATTTATAAATACAATATTAGCAAATTGAATAACCTTACAATAAAAGAGTATTAGTCTATCACCAAGTAAAATTTATTCCTCTGACATAATCTCAGTCCAATATTTTGGAATGCATTAGTATAATCTATCACATCAATAGGGAAATAGAGAAATATTAGCTGAATATCTTTACAGATAATAATAAACAGTGCTGATAATGTATGAGATCATAATATATGGTTTACATACTTTAACTAATTTTCTTATAAAAAAGCTTATGATAGTTACCATCATTTACCTGATGAGGAAATTGAAGCAAAGAGAGATTTAGAGACCAAGTCAAAATCATTCAACTGTGATATGAAGAATGCAGTTTTTACTTAAAAAGTGGGTATTCATATTTATGCCCTTATAGATAATATGCAATGTGTGGCCTTATGTATAAAGAATCAAATAAAGCTGCTTTAAAAATCTGAAGGATAAACTATTTTATGCCATATAGTTGTATATACATAGGTATATATTTTTTAAAAACTGAAGCAACATACATGAAAATATTAAGGCTATTTTTGAGTCATTTAATTTAATGGTGATTTTTTTTACATTGTCTTTTCTGCTTTTCAGTATTTATGTGCAATATTCGTATAAGCAAAC
>NW_007734687.1:75429-76871 GCF_000696425.1 Galeopterus variegatus | reverse complement strand
AGCTTTAGTGGGATGGACAGCAAAACAGAGATGGGAAAGTCAAGGAGTCCCAAAAGAAGAGTAGTAAGAAATTTGAAGCTTCAGCCATGGTAGAGTGAAGAGACCTTATAAAGGCCCCTGGCAGCACAAAGCAAATCAGAGAGGATCTCCTTAGGAGTTAGAATTATAGCAGGGAGATAATATTTTTTTTTTCCCTAAGAAAGTCTAAATCCAAGCCCCAACAAGATCCACAGGCATAACAGATTTGGAGGTTGATTCCCATAAAGATAGAGCATCTGGGGCAACAATTTGGGCTTTCACAGTCCTCATTCATAGTGTAAAACCAACCCTATACAAGTTCAACATGATTAGTCCATAATTTAACAGTCTGCTAAAACAAGAATCAACAGCCTTTCAGGAAAAAGTACAGATCTACAGTGTCTATAATGTAATATCCACAATGCCCATTATTTACTGGAAGTCACTAGATATACAATGAAATAGTATATGTGATCCGTAGCCAATAAAAAATTGAACATTGGTTCATAGAAGCTAAATCTAAGAAAGCAAGACTTTGGGCTTAGTGGATAAAGGCTTTAAAAGAAGATATTATAAATGTGTTCAATGAAATAAGAGAGAATANATAAGCAAACATATATATATATATATATATATATATATATAAAACATGGAAGATATATATGTACATTTTAAACTGTATATATTAATATATTACTAATAATTTATATGATTATCAGTAAACATTATTAAAATAAAAGAGTCTTGAAGCCATACAGTAGTAAATAATTCCTACTCCCTTAAACAGCTATAACAATGGGCAAAACATATTCGATAACTATCTTTAGAAAATATATGTAAGGCAGAGCAAGACTGAGATTCATGAGGAAAAGGACACTAATGAGGTGATCTCCATATCAGTCCAGTTCTCTGTCTGAGGACAATTTCCTGACCTTGGCACAAAGCCCTGAGACTCAAGTAGAATTTGAAAGTCCCACTGAGTTCCAGAGGCAGATGTCAGAGTACCAAACAGTTGAAGTTGTTGAAATCTGTGGGTCAAGATAACAGAAAAATGAGCAGTGTGCAGGGCTGAATCCAGAAGTCAGTATGGGGTTCCCTATGAGTCTTTGCTGAAGACTAGACTATGCATAAACAAGACTAGAAAAACCCAAGACTTACAATGTAGCAATATACTGCTGTAAGCTTTAGTGGGATGGACAGCAAAACAGAGATGGGAAAGTCAAGGAGTCCCAAAAGAAGAGTAGTAAGAAATTTGAAGCTTCAGCCATGGTAGAGTGAAGAGACCTTATAAAGGCCCCTGGCAGCACAAAGCAAATCAGAGAGGATCTCCTTAGGAGTTAGAATTATAGCAGGGAGATAATATTTTTTTTTTCCCTAAGAAAGTCTAAATCCAAGCCCCAACAAGATCCACAGGCATAACAGAT
>NW_007734687.1:72202-73984 GCF_000696425.1 Galeopterus variegatus | reverse complement strand
AAAAGCAGCCTGAGGGAGAAAGAAAAACACATTATTACAAGGAAACAAAGATGAATGATGACTGACTTCACATGAGAAATAATGGTATGCAGAAGATAATGGAAAAACATATTTAAAGTGCTAGAAAAAAATGTAATAATTCTAAACCTTACAAAAACCATAAGGGTAAAATGAGGACATTTTTATATGAACAAATCAGAGAAATTTTGTATCCAGCAGCTCATCACTACAAAAGTGCTATACGGTGCTAGATTATAACTCAAATCTACAAGTAGAAATGAAGACTGTCCAAAATAGTTACAAATGGAAATTGAAAAACCTTATTTTATTTTCTTTCCTCTTGTAATTTATGTAAAATATATCTGTCTCTTCAAAGATAATAGCACTGTAAGGTGTGGTTGATAATGTAAACAAAAGTAAAAAATATAATTACGAATGAGTAAAGAAATGGGGCAGATAAATGAATATATACTGTTATAAGATTGTTCCATTTGTGAACTGATATATAGAATGTGAAGTCTCAAGTGTGAAATAAAGAGGGTAAGGTGATAGTGAAGGGGATGGAAGTTATTAATTGTGGGCATGAATAAGTAAAATATTGACTTTAGACTCTGAAGAGTTATGAATTTCTCTTGTTAGCACTTGAACAATACTAAAGCATTATAAAAAGAGATATTTAAGAAGTTAGTACAGGAAATAAAATAAAATTTATTTTATCAAGTGAAAAGAAAAAAATGGAAGGAGACATGGAGGAAGAAAATGGAAGAGACAGGTGAAAACAAATAGGAGGGTTTGTTTAAGTCTAAACATCAATAATTACATTAAATGTAAATCAACTGAACACTGAATTTAAAAGGACTAATTAATACAAGCAATGACATAGATGAATATCCCAGACATTTTGCTGAGGGAAAGCAACCAGACACACATTTAAGTACATACATACTGCATAATTCCACTAATATGAGATATCAGAAAAGGCAAACAAAAATCATTGAGTAGTGATAGAAGTTAGATCAGTAGTTTACCTGACACAGGAAGAGGGCCTAAGAAGATTAACTACAAAGGAAAGTAAGGCAACTGTCTGGGGAAATGGAATTCTATACCTTTTTTTTTTTTTTTTTTTCTGGTGGCTGGCTGGCATGGGGAACTGAACCCTTGACTTTGGTTTTAAAACACCACACTCTAACCAACTGAACTAACTGACCAGCCCAGAATTAAATACCTTGACCGAATGCCATTTACACTGTAGTATACATAAGTCTAAAATTATTGAACTGTACACTTAGAATGAAAGAATTTTGTTACATGCAAATTATACCTCAATAAAGTTGATTTTTTAAAATTTATTAAAATGTTGATTGCCTAGTGATAAAGATGTAAGACTGAAACTCTCTGGGTTCAAAGCCTGCCTCTGCTAATTTTCTTACTATATGATATCGAGCAAATTAATTAACTCCTCTAAGTTTCCTCATCTACAACATGGGATAATAGTAGTAAGTACTTCATAGGGTTGTTGAGAGGATTAATTCCTCATATGAAGTACATATTCAACATAATGTTATATTGTATTAATATTATTACTATCTTTACTATCATTACTGTGTACCACACATGAAACTGTTTAAAGAGATGTATCAAATAATAAGATAAAACATCTTCAGTTTATCTTCAAATGATTCTTTTAGAAGAAAAATGAGAACTGAGTGAAAATTAAACTGAAAAAAAATACTAAAAGATAATCTAAAACACTATTAAGGTCAAAGTATGAGTGAGTCAGTC
>NW_007734687.1:69860-71240 GCF_000696425.1 Galeopterus variegatus | reverse complement strand
TTTGAAGTGAAAACAAATATACAAAATAAAATTTCATTATTTTTTGTAGGTGTTTTAAATGTTTATCTGCGTTTGAAAGGGCAGACAACAATAGAGAATCCACTGTGGTCTTCAAGTGGGAATAAAGGACAACGATGGAATGAGGCTCATGTTAATATATATCCAATTACTTCATTTCAGGTAAAAAAACAAGTCATTTCTGCTAATAGATTGCTGTATGTAAGCATAACATTAAAGGCAGATCTTGAGAGAATATTAAAATATGAAAATTCAGAAATTCTGTGACATGAGCATCACAGAAATCACGATTGGGTTTCTCTTTAGTTCTAAAAGCTGTCTTATAAAGAGAAATGCCTTTTTTCCTTAATAATTAAAATCTATCCAGTAATATGTTTGAATAGTAGTCTTTCAAAATTAAAAAGATTTTCCTGGAGAGATATAATTAATTTCTATCAAATCACGTGTGTATATTTTATTCCTTGAAGAAAAACAATATAGTTTTTCATACTAATGTAACTGGGTAATCAGGTCTCAATCTGTTTGAATTTTACTTGATAGTATTTTATATACTTTTGACAAAATGTGTCTCTTTGAGGTAATGCCATTTTGGTATTTTATCACTTTGACTATCAAAGTCAGATAACTTTAAACAAGCTATTCTTTGTTTTTAAGTAGAAAAGAAGTAAGACTTGGATTGAATATGAGTTAGCTGTAAAGACATCGTACAAAAGTTAATGACTTTAACAGTGGTCATCATAGAGACAATGTATCATGAAACTATTGCAATGGGACAGTTAATAATACACTTTTAGTGATTTTTATAAACTATGTAAACATATATACATATATAAGTATGTGTATATATACATATATATCCAACATATATATCTCCAAATATTATTTCATGTTTAAAATTTAGCAAAATATCTTTAAAATCTAATAACATGTAATATGTTCTATACCTCTATTTCTTATTTTGAAAGAATTCAAATCCAGTTTATGACATTATATCTATAGCACTGAATGTTTCTTCTACTAGTGATACATTGGATACGTTTCATGGCATATGTTGTAAGGATATAGAAAATCAAAGACTGTTCCAGTTATGCTAATTTTTAATTGGTAGATTTGCCCTCTTCTTGTAATGAACGTATAAAATTTTATTTGCTTTTGAGATTGCACTTCTAAATCTAACCAGGATGATAAAAATGCATACAGTCATTCACCATGGTAAATAAGAAAGGGATAAGACTAGCTAATTATCTACAAATACATAAAAGCAATTTAAGACATGTGACTCTGGGAAAATAACAGAATCAGTTTGTATGAAGGACAATACAATTGTGCAATAATACTAATATAAATTAATTTTATTAAATA
>NW_007734687.1:64772-68653 GCF_000696425.1 Galeopterus variegatus | reverse complement strand
GAATGACTAAGAATTTTTGAACTGGGGAGTCTTGAGTAATGCTTGTGCGACACATAACAAAACAAAAGAAGAAAAGAGACAAGCTTCAGGGATGAATATGATTACTTCTATTTGGGGCATGTTAATATAAAATGTCTGTGGAATATCCTTTTAAATATGTGAAGGATATAGTTGTATATGTTCACCTGAAGTTTTGGGGACATGCATATTTGTGAGTCATCACATTGTATGTGTTACCTCAAACTTTAAGAGTGGTTGATGTTAACAAGGAAAAGTGTATTTATGTAAAAAGTGATTAAAGGATGAAACCATGCAGATCACCTACCCATCAATAAGATGAACTGTAGAGGAGGAGCCCAAATCTAATTAGTGCTTTTTTGAGTTAAAAGGAAAGAGACCTTGATATCCATGGAATTTAAAGACAATGAAACTCAAATTGGAAAGCAGATTGAGTCCAACAGACTAGTCATTAAGAGGTAATTGCCATGAGGAGGTAACTCAGAATAGATGTTAGAGGAAGGGTCCGGGGGGGTCCGGTGGGCCCGATAGTCAGCCTCGACCCACTCAGTCCTCTTACCAGGTTCTTGATTCTGCAACAGGAAAGAATTCAAGGGCAGAGTCACAGGAGAAAGTAAGAGCAAGTTTAATAAAATAGATAAGAAATACAAGTTCCACAGAGGGAGTGCGGCATAGCTCCGGAGACTGCTCAAGGCCCACACCAAGTTTAACATAAAAGTAAGAAATACATACATGTAGTCTAACACAAAAGCAAGAAAAACATACTTAAAGTTCTGTACAAAGTGCAGGCTGGCTCAAGAGAATGAGCAGCGGCTTGCTGAAAGTACGTTCGATAGAAAGTAAAGTATAAACACCTCAGCCAGCAAAGTGCAGGTCACCTCCAGGAAAGTGAGCAACAACCCTGCCTTCTGCTGGGTTGGGCTTTTATAGTTTCTGCATCTAATGAATATTCAGTTAAGGGGGTGGTTCCCAGTTACGTAACATTTAGTCTGGCACATGCTCAGTCTCTTCCTGGAGCATGTTCATTGGTCAGACGCTATCACATGCACCAAGCATATTCAAGAATATTCTGTGCTCTCTATTGAGCATGCCCAGCCACTGGATTTTCATAAACCAGCCCCCCTTGTGGTCTCATTTTCCGGGTTGGTGCTGAAAATAGGTGTAACTGGAAACAGTAACTATTCTCCAGGGTATAGTCCAGAGGAGGGGACCTGAGACTTCAGGGAGTGGCTGGGAACCCAGAGACATGTCCTGAAACCTGAACACAGGGAGATTGGACACCTCCTGTATCAGAATGATTTTAGTGAAGTCACAGAAGAAGAAGCTACATTTATAAATGGACACAGAAATGTTGCTTTGCCTCCCACAGATTTGTCACCCCTTTTCCCCTGGGTGACAGAGATGCCAAAGATTACTCAAATCCCATCTCTTCTGAGCAGTGAGAAGCCCTGAAAAGGGGTTAGTCTCCCAGAACCCTCAAGATAGAGGCATTCCATTTGGGAAATTAACCACAAATNAGCACCTTTCAGACCATTTATTTCCATAAGCAAGGGTTCAAAACTACTTACTGAGCTTCTACTGTATGCTGGGTACATTGCTAGGCATGGAGATTTATAAAATGATTGTTTCCCTCAAATTGGTGGAAATATACCTCCAAACACACAATCCCTTACTATAATAATTGCAGTAATAGAGATATGCACAAGGTTCTATGAACACATCTAACAAACAAGAAGAATAGGGAGGAGTTAAGAAAAGCTTACAGTGTGAGGTGAAACCTGAACTAAGGAGAGAGATTGCAAAGCAGAGAAAAGGCTAGCATTAATATGCCAGCAAAGTGCAGAGTGAACAAAGATATCATGGTCATATACCCAGGGGATGGCATGGCGCATCAGTCAGGTTGGTTGTCATGTGGAAGACTGGATCAAGAAGATAAAATGGGGTTGGCAAACCAGTTAGGACACCTTTGTAAAATCCACATAAAAGATGTTGAAGGGACAAACTAGGAAAGCAGTATAAAGAAAAAAAGGATGATTTCAAGATATAGTTAAATGTAAAATGTAGCAGAGTGTTTTTATTTTAGGAATTTGGGAAGTAGCCATGAATGACTAAGAATTTTTGAACTGGGGAGTCTTGAGTAATGCTTGTGCGACACATAACAAACAAAAGAAGAAAAGAGACAAGCTTCAGGGATGAATATGATTACTTGTATTTGGGGCATGTTAATATAAAATGTCTGTGGAATATCCTTTTAAATATGTAAAGGTTATAGTTGTATATGTTCACCTGAAGTTTTGGGGACATGCATATTTGTGAGTCATCACATTGTATGTGTTACCTCAAACTTTAAGAGTGGTTGATGTTAGCAATGAAAAGTGTATTTATGTAAAAAGTGATTAAAGGATGAAACCATGCAGATCACCTACCCATCAATAAGATGAACTGTGGAGGAGGAGCCCAAATCTAATTAGTGCTTTTTTGAGTTAAAAGGAAAGAGACCTTGATATCCATGGAATTTAAAGACAATGAAACTCAAATTGGAAAGCAGATTGAGTCCAACAGACTAGTCATTAAGAGGTAATTGCCATGAGGAGGTAACTCAGAATAGATGTTAGAGGGAGGGTCCGGGGGGGTCCGATGGGCCCAATAGTCAGCCTCGACCCACTCAGTCCTCTTACCAGGTTCTTGATTCTGCAACAGGAAAGAATTCAAGGGCAGAGTCACAGTAGAAAGTGAGAGCAAGTTTAATAAAATAGATAAGAAATACAAGTTCCACAGAGGGAGTGCGGCATAGCTCCGGAGACTGCTCAAGGCCCACACCAAGTTTAACATAAAAGTAAGAAATACATACATCTAGTCTAACCCAAAAGCAAGAAAAACATACTTAAAGTTCTGTACAAAGTGCAGGCTGGCTCAAGAGAATGAGCAGTGGCTTGCTGAAAGTACGTTTGATAGAAAGTAAAGTATAAACACCTCAGCCAGCAAAGTGCAGGTCACCTCCAGGAAAGTGAGCAACAACCCTGCCTTCTGCTGGGTTGGGCTTTTATAGTTTCTCCATCTAATGAATATTCAGTTAAGGGGGTGGTTCCCAGTTATGTAACATTTAGTCTGGCACATGCTCAGTCTCTTCCTGGAGCATGTTCATTGGTCAGACGCTATCACATGCACCAAGCATATTCAAGAATATTCTGTGCTCTCTATTGAGCATGCCCAGCCACTGGATTTTCATAAACCAGCCCCCCTTGTGGTCTCATTTTCTGGGTTGGTGCTGAAAATAGGTGTAACTGGAAACAGTAACTATTCTCCAGGGTAGAGTCCAGAGGAGGGGACCTGAGACTTCAGGGAGTGGCTGGGAACCCAGAGACATGTCCTGAAACCTGAACACAGGGAGATTGGACACCTCCTGTATCAGAATGATTTTAGTGAAGTCACAGAAGAAGAAGCTACATTTATAAATGGACACAGAAATGTTGCTTTGCCTCCCACAGATTTGTCACCCCTTTTCCCCTGGGTGACAGAGATGCCAAAGATTACTCAAATCCCATCTCTTCTGAGCAGTGAGAAGCCCTGAAAAGGGGTTAGTCTCCCAGAACCCTCAAGATAGAGGCATTCCATTTGGGAAATTAACCACAAATAGGGGTTCTCTTCCCACATTTATTCTCCAGACCAGGAAGTTACAGGAAGAGAACATAGGTGGGGTTTTTCCTAACTACAGTTTAACAAGTTTAACAATAGAAGCTGGTAACATTCAGTAAGTCAAGCAAGGTGACCTTCTATAATGCATTTTGCAACAAAAGCTTGATTTTAGCAAACATTATCTTCTTACATCAATTTCCCAGTATCTTTACATATCAATCAGTAAC
>NW_007734687.1:62056-63783 GCF_000696425.1 Galeopterus variegatus | reverse complement strand
AATGACCTGTGAAACACCTTCAAAGGAGCTTTGTATATTGGAGACTTCAAAGGAGAGGAGTGAAAGCAAAATACTTGAAGAAATAGCCAGAAATTTCTCAAATTTTACAAAATCTATTAACCCTATTAACCCACAGATTTGAGAAATTAAATGAATCCTGAGCACATGAAAAATGAAGAAAAATACACCAAAGCACATAATAGTCAACGTTCTGAAAACCAGTGACAAAAAGAAAATCTTAAAAGTAACCAGAGAAAAGAGTCACATTGCATACAGAAGAATAAATATAAGCATATCCACGTATTTGTCCTCGAAGTAATGCAAATAAGACAGTGGAAAAACATCTTTAAAATCCAAAAGGAAAAACTAGAATGCCACACTTAGAGGATATATCTTTCAAAAAATGAAGATTAAATAGATTTTTTCTGAAGAATTTATCTTCAACGGATCCACACTACAAGAAATGTTAAAGGAGATATACAAGAATGTTCAAATGTATGAAACTTTATTCATAATGATCCAAACCTTGGCAGACTTCTCTCTCCACTATACTCAGCTCTTCTCCTCATTTCAACTGAGAAATCTGACTCTGCTTGTATATTTGGTGCTCAATGTACATACCATTTCTGGTGCTCTTTGTACCCTTTTTATATATCCATTTTGTCATCTGGTATCAATTTTATTTTGCCTGAAGGACTTCCTTTAATATTTCTTGTAGTGTGGATCCGTTGAAGATAAATTCTTCAGAAAAAATCTATTTAATCTTCATTTTTTGAAAGATATATCCTCTAAGTGTGGCATTCTAGTTTTTCCTTTTGGATTTTAAAGATGTTTTTCCACTGTCTTATTTGCATTACTTCGAGGACAAATACGTGGATATGCTTATATTTATTCTTCTGTATGCAATGTGACTCTTTTCTCTGGTTACTTTTAAGATTTTCTTTTTGTCACTGGTTTTCAGAATGTTGACTATTATGTGCTTTGGTGTATTTTTCTTCATTTTTCATGTGCTCAGGATTCATTTAATTTCTCAAATCTGTGGGTTAATAGGGTTAATAGATTTTGTAAAATTTGAGAAATTTCTGGCTATTTCTTCAAGTATTTTGCTTTCACTCCTCTCCTTTGAAGTCTCCAATATACAAAGCTCCTTTGAAGGTGTTTCACAGGTCATTAGTGCTTTTTTTTCATTTAGAAATATATATTTTTTTCTGTTTGTGTATAATTTTGGGTAGTTTCTAGTCTATCTTCACATTCACTAATCATTTCTGCAATGTTCAATCTTCCTCCAGTGCTGTTCNTGAAATCCCTGGAATACAAGTAATGAGAGGGGTTTCATAGAGGAAAGAAACAAAAGAGGCAGAGTGCTAGGGACAAGTTTGATGTTGTAATTGTATAGAAAAGAATTGCTTTTCTTTGAGATTTGGCTTATCTTGTCTGTTGCATCCTGTTCCCAGAATTGCTGATTAAAGAAGGAACTTCAATTAGTGAGTTAGTCTTCTGTTACAAGGAAACATAGAATGGTGTAAATTCAGAACAGAAAGTTTCTACAGTTTACTACAAGTGATAGCAGGTTTTCTGTAGTGTCAGGGATTTACTTACTAAATTCACAAAAAGACATGCACAAGAAAGTTCAAAGGAGATATACAAGAATGTTCAAATGTATGAAACTTTATTCATAATGATCCAAACCTTGGCAGACTTCTCTCTCCACTATACTCAGCTCTTCT
>NW_007734687.1:22968-60586 GCF_000696425.1 Galeopterus variegatus | reverse complement strand
AACTTGGAAACAGTCTGATCATCTTAGGTCTTGCTTTTAAAAAAGACTTGTTAGGTGAGACTAGAGTACAGTTTGGTATAGGGCTAATTATTTCTCACTGCTGAGGCAAGAGTCTGCAGAGTAGTCTGCCCAATGTACCATAAATTATGAGGTTTTTCAGTTTGGTTACTGGGAAAATTCACCATTCCTAGTCCTGTGTGGGCTTGGCATTATTAACTGAAATCCATCCCTCTGATTCTTTCCCAGGTCTTGGGTAGTTTCTTCATATTTATGTCCTGATCAGTACTATTCTGAATACTCAAAGGGGACCCTATGCAGATCTCTCACTCTTACTTTCTCTGTGCAACTCTTTATTTTTTCTTGTATTCTGCTCTGAACATTCTAGCTGCCTTGGTCTCCTTGGACTCTCAGATCCATCTCCTCAACTCAGTTTTTCTACCAGCCTCTATCATTGTTCCCTTTTCTTGCACCATGTTCTGCAAACTCTACAGGGCAATCATAAGACTCACCTCTGTGTAGGGCAATCATAAGCCTCGCCATCTCTCAGGGATCAAAGTTCTTCATTATCTAATGTCCAGGGTCCTAAACACCATCATTTCTTATATTTTGTCCAGCTATTTGGTTGTTTCAAGTGGAAAGATAAATCTGTTTTGGGGTGGAAGCAAATCAAAAAGTAAAATTTTGAGTCAATGTATTTTTAAGCTATTTAAATTACCATTAGAAAATAAAGATAAATAAAATTATATTTTTACTTTGTTCTTTATGTTCTTCCATTTCCTAATATATTTCTAGGTCCATTGGCTAGGGACCTTCTTATATTTCATAAATCTTGATTATCCAAAGAAACATGAAATACAACTACATCATTCCATTCTGCTTTTTTATTTTGTTTTGTTTTTGAGTTTCTTGTTTTGAATTGTTTCACACAAAGTATTTTTTACTCAAAAATCATTTGTAATCTATGAAGGATTTAAAAAATATTTTCTTTGGTATGTAATGCCTACCAGGAAAGGCATGATAACAACAATGGTACAAATACATTACCATATAAATTAAGTCATGAGAAGTTTTAATATTATTCAAATGCAGCATTCTGGCATTCAAGGATGTTTTCCTTCAAGTGGAAGGCATATCTCTTACCTATTGGATTTTAAATGGAATATAAGTGATTTTGAGCCTCTTTTTCACTAATATGTGTTGTTTTATTTGCTTCAAGTTGCATGACTTTAAATTAGTTTGATCCATAAATGCTTTAAAAAACAAACAACTAAGTCAAACAACTCCCTAAGTCCTTTGTTTGAGCATGTCCAATTAATTTGCTTGGCTGAAAATAAAATTATTGTGTAGTACTTTTGAGGGCAAATAGAAGTTTTATTCTAATGAAATTTCTTTTGGGGCTCTTTTCTTGGAATTAATTTAGCATAATCAGTGCTCGTGATGAAAATATGTTTTGCTATACTTGAAAGGATTAGAACAAAATTTCCAAAAAAGTAAAATCAATATAGTCTTAGTCTTATAATGTCACATATTTTATCTCCTCTACTAAACAAAATATTAACCATCCCTTTTAATACTTTACCTCTTTCATAGTATATTCCAAATGTTTTGGAATATGGTAAAGTGTAAAGATACATTATAAAACACAAAATACTCTTTACATTTTCTTAGTTTAGGTAAAAGGGATTCTGGAAATCTATGCTTCCATTGTCACTTAAAGATTTGGAACTAGGTTTTGAGACAATTTTTGAAATAATTAGGATACACATACTTTACACTAAATAGGGACTGGAAAAGAAAGAGATTATAGTGCTCTCATTACTTCATACTGCCTTTAAGTTCTAACTAAGAGTTATAATAATCTGGAAAATATTGTCCTCATTAGTAGACATTACATGCTCATGTAGTTACATATCTGGCATTCTAGCCAAATTCTAGGGCAATAATATGGACATGATGAGGCTCCTGAATTATCTATTGACCACAATGTGGTCTATTTCTTTCTGTCTCTGCCAACAGTCAAAATCTCATGTTATTATTTCAGATTAGAAGCTTTGACAACCAATTGACATTTATCCAGCTAATTGAATTGGCAGAGTCTTGTGAAGGCAAACTCATTGTTAATATTTGGAACAGCTTCCCCAGGGAAAAAGCCAAGGCTACCCGCCTGGTCTACTATGTTGCCTCTCTTCAAATCTCTTTTGTAATGGTTGAGGATAGTTCGGTTATTTGCTGAACAAGTAATAAAATAAAGGTAACAGTATTAATGCTAATAGCTATTTTCGGACTTATTTATATGTTTTTAACGTGATACACACTGTCAATTTTCAAGTGTTCTTAGGCTTTTGTACTTGCTTGAGCTGTAAAGATCAGAAGTGATTTGTCTCCTGTCAGGAAGAAAATGTGCTGTGAACATTTACAGAAGGCACCGTTAACACTGAAGTCAGATCATCAGAAGTGCATTGTATTCTTTGATTCCTGCATTGACTTTTACTGCATGTAACTCTTCTACCTTTGCTGAGAAATTCTATTTGAACAAAAGCTTTAATAGCATCTTCTGTATTTCTGTATCAACATCTATATTTATATACTTTAAAGCATTATGATGTATATAAGAAACTGTGAATTGATGAATTGAAAAAATTTTGTGTAGTGTAATCTAATATAAAGTCCACATGATTTTTTAAATTCCCATTTGAATTTACCCACCAAGAGTTAATTTTCTGATTATGCAATATTTCTAGCATATTGTTTGCTAAATTGTATGCACACATTATGGAAACATTTAAATTTTAAACTTGTCATTTCAGTTAAGGGAAACTTTTAAATAATATTAACATGATTATGTGGGAAAAACAAGTTTTGCATAATTTTATTCCTCTCTTAGGAGACCTAAACTTCAACATTTTCTCCCCAGGTATCTACACGCCATTAATTCCTTCTTCGACTCAGTTAAACCAAATGCATTTCAGAAGTGCTGAAGAGAAAAGAAACATAGTTTTATCTCTGTAATGTAATAGTAGTCAGAAAAATGATGGAACTTCATAAAAACATGACATTATTGAACTTTTTAAATTAGAGAGACTTTCTTCTCAAAGTGAATAAACAGTAATACAGATTTTTTTCATTGCTTACAAATCAGTTCTTCTATGTTGAAATACATCACTTTAATGAACTGTTATAGTTTCTCATCTTTATGTTTTAGAAAAAGTTGTCAACAAAGATTTTCTTTTATAAATAATAAAAATTTTTATTGAAAGTTTGGCCAAGGCATATCCTATAAATTTAATATATAAGCATTTTATTTTTGTAATCTACCTCACAGTTAAAAACAATATAAAGGAAAAAGTTACTCCTCTAGATCTTAGTCTAGAAGTTATTTATGAATCTATTTAAATCTGCAAAATTTAATTATAATAATTCAAAGATGTAATTGTGAGAGTTTAGAGAATAAAAAGAACAATGCAATAAATATTTATTTGTGGGAGTCATTCAGTTAAAAAATTTTCTATATCTTCTCAATAGCAAAATTACTATGGAAATTAAAAGGAAACAAACATGCTATGCAAGACTTTCTTCTTTCTCTTCAAAAAGGACCCTGAGGAAGATTATAGTATTTCTCTGGACTATTGGATTGGATTTTCTATCATCAGAAGATTTCAAATAAATTTTTTAAACACTAATCATGACTATATCAAAAGTTTTATTGTCAGAATGGACAACTAACTCCCTGATTTTTTCCCACACAATGTCTATAACTCCTGCTATGCTTATATAGAAAGAAATCAACTTGCTTTATTCAATGACAAACTGTATTAATAATAGTTGTAAAGGTCAATGTAAGTAATAGATTTGCAAATAAGCCAACTTTTATTACTTTATCACTTCATTCAGTATCACCAAGCGATGAAGTATTCATATAAGGGAATGCTCTAGGTATAGGCAGCTCTTTGGACATATGACAGTTCAACTTTTTTGATTTGTATTTTTCCTATTTAGCCAACTACACACTTACCGTCAACATACTGCCAGGAAGCCGGCAGCACACATATTAAATTACATCAGTCAATCACTCCCTCATGTTTACTATAAGAAGCTCCTCAACAGTCCCTCTCAATCTGACCACAAAAAGGACTGTCCTCACAACTTCTCTGCTTCAGAACTTGTGTGTTTAGCACAAGCCTAGGTCTGACCTTCTGATTTTGATCAAGCTGCACAGGGAGGCAGGAGTAAGGGAAGAAAAAGAAACTTAAATGAAAAAGAGATGTTTAATACTTTAAAGGCAGTAACAGAAGAAATTTTGAAATGCTTTTAGCAAGGACAGGATCATTCTAATTAAAATATGGTTTCCAGAGAGAGCAGCTTTGAAAAATTCAGGAATGATTCTTATGATTTATACATTTTACTTTTTATCTTGTTTAATGTAATTCCACTATTTTATATTGACTCCTGCCTGCAGGTAAAAAGAACTTATGAAGTAAAAATAATTGTGTACTTTGGGTAAGAAAAACTGTAGATAATTTTATCAAACTCTTCACCTTTACATAGCTGAGGAAAATTCATGTACTGCAAGCCTTTATCCCCAGCATTCTTCCCAATGAAAGGATTATGACTTCAGTATCATCTGTGTAAATTTCAAATGTGAGCAGGTGCAGAACAGTTTAACCTACCCTTGTTAGACTCTTCAGCCCATCTCACTTCCCCACACAAAGCATATGGAAATGCAATTCCCTTATCTTTCCTACTTTTTCAATCTTCTTTTTTACTACTTTTTTTTAATCTTTGCTACGTTGCAAATCCTTTGTTGTACTCTACAAGCAATATTTACTCACATTCCTTCCCTTTTCCTACCCCATTTCCCACTACCACTTTTTAAATCAAAATTTTGAATGACTAGAAAGGTTTCCCCTTTACTATGACAAATTTTCTTGACAAAATATCCTCACTCCTCCTTCACTCCAAAATTAAAACATGACTTGCAGGAAGAAATCTACTCTTCATTCCATTCAATCATTTAAAATATCTGCATAAAATAAAAATTTATTTTGATGGCAGCACTCCACTTTCCAACAATGAAGTATAGCCTTGTGGCCAAAGCAGAAACTGATTTTACAAATGAGGCTGATATTCAGCATGAACTTTTGAATTCTGACTTTCTCCAAAATAACATTTCATTCATGGTGTTATTATGAGAGAAGAGTCAGTATCAAATGACTGAAACTAAGAAGGGGGTGGGAAAAACTTTTGATTTACCCTCATACTGATTCTCTGTCAGGTAAGGGGCAGATATCAAAGAAGGGAAATACACCCAAAAGGCTTAAGAACCCACTGTTAGGAACAGGGTAATACCTTCTCACAGATAGATTGCTCATAGGGGCAATTTATAAGGACCTTAAAGAACCATGCACCCTAAATAAGTATTTGTAGTAATTACTTGAAATGTATTCAATTCAGCCTTTCTTATAGTAGCAGAAAATAATTTTAATGTCTAACAATAACAATGGGATACAGATTAAATAAATTATATACATAATGTGGAATATTCTGAAGCCATTAAAATTACTTCCCTTTTTCTATATCCACTGCTCTCAGATGTTTATACTACTGATTTTTTTTTTAAATCCTTTCTCATAGGACCTTTGGATTTAAAGAGTCTTCTGAGGATTTTTTATCCACTTCCAACATACCTTCCCAGATACCACCTGTATTAGTCCATTTGGTGTTGCTAGAACAGAATACCTGAGACTGGATAATTTATAAAGAGCAAAGGTTTATTTGGTTTACAATTCTGAGACAACTGCATCTTATATAGGCTTCAGGCTACTTCTGCTCATGGCAGAAAATGGCAGGTAGCCTGTGGGTACAAGCAGATCACATGGGAGTGGGGGAGGGAGGGAGAGAGAGAGAGAGAGAGAGAGAGCACATGTGCGCACCAGGGTCTTTTAAACAACCAGCTCTCCTGGGAACTATTAGCTTAAGGTCTCTAAATATCACCTCAAATTTGCCTTTAAGGAGCTATTTTCAGACAAAAAACAAAAATAAAAAATTTGGCATTGATAAAAATAAAATTTCACTCAAATGTGTTATATTGAAAAAGCCCAGAAATTTGTAAAAGAATCACATATCAGCTTGATGTTAGAAATGACTCTTTATTAAACTAATTTTTCTTAGGAAAGATCAAACCAGATGTTCCATTTTGACATGTAGAAATTTTTCTGGAAATATAGACTGTTAAATACATAGGTTGCCTTTTCGTATCAAAAGGATTAAAAAGTTTTGCTCGAAGCAGGGAATAAATTAGGGGTTATAGAGAAAATTCTAAAAACATCTTGTTTCTATAAAAATTAAATAGTAGGATTTTGTTAATTGTCCTTAACTGTTCTTTTATCCAGAATTTCATAATAAAGGGAGTCTGATTTCACTCATCTATTCTTTGAATATTCATGCACCAGTGTGGTAGACACTAGAAATTCAAAGGTTTGCCACTCAACATAAATAGACCCATAAGTATCTTCAAATTTTAAGAATAGACTACCAAAAGTGAAATCATAGAGGTAAATCATAATGCAAATATATGAGGAACCTATTCAATCTATTTTCAAGAGATAAACTTCAGAGATGGTAAACATTTGTTTTGGGTGTCAGTAAACATAAAACTGTTGTAAAGAACACAGAATTGACTCATTCCTTAAAATATTTCTAGAAAACTTATGTTACAAGATATGCTTAGAAAAAAACTGGAGGGAATCTATTTCAGAAAAAGACTGCTCAAATAAAAATTTTTCTTACCCTTGAAAATTAGAAATGAGAGGATCTGTAGTAGTTGTTTTTATGGTACTGTAATAGTTTTATTTTAAAGTTAATACAGAGATTCTGATGTGAAGAACTCATACTATGCAAGGAAGATCCTTTTATAAGTTTTGTTAAGCAAGTTTATGTGTTTTGCAGGATTACTAACAAGTTTACCTTTGCCACCTCAATTTCTCAATAGAAATTGATCTACAAATCAAAGATCCACATTTATGTTTGTTTCATTCGTATTCGTAGCTCATTTTTGAAGGTATTCGAGGTCCTGGCATAGAAGGTGACATTGCTATCGATGATGTCTCAATTGCAGAAGGAGAATGTGCAAAACAAGACCTAACAACTAAGAGTAAGTGTCTTTTCCTGGGATTGGTTTGATGTAATGTTAATGTAACTACTATTAAATTAATATATTCTAATTTTATGAAACAAATTTATTTTTATTTTGTTTATTTAGAAAGTTCTTATATGTAAGACTCCAAAGTTTTGAAGGTATTTTTAAAGTGTTATATTTAATTGTAAGCATATTTGACCTAAGATAAAATAAAAGTAATTTTAATTTGGAGCTATATATGACAAGCATACTTTGATTTTTAAATAAGATTTTAAAATATTTTAATTTATATTCTCTAATTTTGAAATTTTTAAAACTTTTATTAAAATATTTGTCAAATGTCTATACTCAGAACACATTTTTATAGCCATAGATATTTTTATTCTTCCAAACAGTTTAAGAGTATATTTTCTAGATATAACTTTTGACAACCATTTTAACAGATTCAGTATTGTAAAGAGTCTTAATATATATATCAAGTAATGGAGTAGTTCTGTTTTTTTTATGATGTAATTAATCTCCTTCAATTTGCACCACAATCTTGTTTAGTAATTTGATACTCACTTTTAACCTGATTTGAATGTTATGATTTAATGATATTTTCAAATTTTATTTTCTTTTTTTACCACAGGTCCATTTTTTAATAGAAGAGTTATAAATAAAAAATGATAAACAATGCAGAAAACATTAGAATTATGTGCTGAACTGCTTATTGAAATCCTCATCTCCATACTATACATTTGAAACTAAGATATCTGAAACCATCCTATTAAAAATTCCTCCAATTGAATTTTCTTAGGCCCATCTTGAGCATTTCATTTGTGGTCATATGAACAGGTAGCAATCAAGCTAAGTTTACACAAATAACACATCAATCCTTTAGCACATACAAAAGCATGAAAATCCATAATGTATAAGTCTAGAGAAATCAGAGTCTTTGTGAATTTACTATATTTAATGAGAAATAATATCAGTCTAGATGTTGAAAGTCAAATTTGCACAACTATCCAGTGATTGCTCATATGAACTTGAATTGACTCCATTCTTAAGCATTGTAAAAAGATAAAAACTAAGATTGCATATAACAATGAATCATTTTGCTTATAGCTTCCTGTCATTATACTTAGCATTTCAAGTAACCCATTTAGTAAAAATTTCTCCCTGTGTCTGTTTCATTTCTGCTTTAGAAAACCAGTAACTACACCCAAATGAACCAGGTTTGTCTAATGCATGGAAAAACGTGCTTCATGTTGTAAAACTCAGAAGAATCACCATTCTTCTTTTGCATTTTACAACATGTATCAGTGACAGTAACATATTAACTGAAAGTAGTTGCCACTTTATACAGACATTTTACATTTTAATAATTCATCACTGAGAAATATTATGAATTCAATTTAATCAATTGAATTAAACTTTCCAAAGGAGGAAAGCAAGAGAAAGAAATTTACTCCCTAGAGGAGAAAGCAGAACTGGTAAGAGTAGCCACAGTGAAATGATGATGAAAGCCCTTAGAGTTTTGAGTATTAAACAATGGAATGTTTTCATAATCGGTTTTTTTTTCTGTTAAACTAGTAAATCCAGAGAAATTTATGGCTATCTTAAGTTGGCTATATTTATATGTATTGAAGGTATTTTTATTTAACCTCTGTAAATCAGAGGAAAGAAATAATTTAATGGAACAAAAATACTCTATTTGGTATGAGAAAGTATTCTGTTGCATTTGTGTCTATTTAACTATCATTTATTAAGTTCATTTTGATAAATGGTGTTTGAATGTTTGGTTAATATTAATTTAATATTAAGTTCTAAGTACAGACCAGCCTGAAGGCCAAAAACTTCTTCCTAACTGCTCAGGCTCCCAATCCTTCCCAGACACTAAATGGTACCATCAAGAGCTAAGATTATATGTCTCTATTTTCAAAGCCCAGCTCTCTTTTAGGAGAGAGCCATGTTGTACATTTAACCAGGTTAATGAATTTTAGGTATGCCTTCCTAGGTAAGATATGTATTAGCCGTCCTAGGTAAGGTATATGTTCTAAAAGACATCACCTGGACACAAGGCAGTAACTGAGATACGAACCACATACTGTAGGACTTTCAAAGCGTATTGCTAGAAGGGAATTTTTTGTTAGAATGACCTTCAAAGTGTTTTTAGAAGTTAAACAAAAGAGAAAATTATTTATGCAATTTGTATATAATGGACTGACCTAAACATGGATAATCTACTAGTTGGAGTAGTCAGTTTTCTACCCGTAGTTATTCTTTCCTAGTTTTCATCAACAGCAGTTTTCTTCTGTCTTCAAGCTTCTCTTCTGGAAGCTTGGGGCGGGGGAAACTCACCTGTTTAGAATTTCTGAGAATTTTTTCCATGTGCTTGCTTTCATATGACTAACATTATTCTGAGGTTGAGCTCAATTGCAAACTCAGGTGAATATCTTACGAACAAGTTTCATTAGCATATTATACCAATTTAAAATTGGCAAATAGTTTTATTTTATCAAATGCGTTACCATATGTTCAAATTAGTTTCCTTTTTACTTGCCTTGTAATGAAGGTGATAAGTAAAACAAAGTAAAAACAAATATTTTCCAAAAATATTTTCTATGATTTGTTTTACTAGTTCATCAAGGTTGTATCAGTAGCTACCTGGAATGTTTTGTCTTTTTTTTTTTTTTTAATTTGGCATTTATTTCCCTTATCTTTAGATTCCGTTGATGGTGCTGTTGGGATTTTAGTTCATATATGGCTTTTCCCGGTTATCGTCCTCATCTCTATCTTAAGTCCTCGAAGGTGACCTTATCCTGGCAGAGGCTATAAAAGATTCACCAGGCACTGGCATGAAGAAAGAGTCTTTGTAAATGGACACTGAAAAAACAAACTACCAAAGATTCCTCCACTGACTACTGACTCAAAAATAAAATAATAAAAACAAAATTTTTTAAGCACTGGGGATAAAAAGACATCATGGAAATATAACTTATTCCAAACTACATATAAAAGATAATCTTGACCTGAGTAGAAAAGAGACCTTCAGGTGCTTTTGTGGCTAAAACGATTGCAGTGTCATCTGGTTGAACTCTGGAAAAAAAAAAAGAAAAAGAGAAAAAAAAAAGAGCTATAGAAATCCTTGTCAAAGCACAAAGTCATGGCTGGTTTTGTTTCAAATGAATAGTTTGCTTGTTACCATGGAAACCTAATGGCCTGCCAACAAAAACCTCACTGTAAACAGGGTACGTGAAGAGCTGGCATTTATTTTCCATTCGAGAAGGTTTTATGTAGAGAATTAAATAAATGTAGGCCCTTTTACCTTTGGCTGTTACCCTTCCTTGAAAATAACCTGAACTCAGAATTATTTAAAGCATTCATGTTCCTGCCCACCTTATCCCCATCCCATCTTTATTATTATTATTATTATTATTATTATTATTATTTTCCCTCCGATGGGTAAGCTAATTAACTGTAAGCTATCTCTTTTTGCATGCACTACTATCCAGGACGGTAAACCTGGGCTTACATAGTACACAGGCTTATCGGAGTTTGCTTGCGGCCACTTGAACACCTAAACTACGTCATCTGTTCCAATGAAGAAACCAAACCACCATCTTTTATAAATTGCCATGGAAACCAAGTGCCTTCAATGAAACAAGCCTGAATAATTTTCAACTCAGAAGCTTGCACTGCTAAGAGTGGTTTGTGTAAAACTATTTTATAAACAAACTACAGAACCTAAATGTGCAAATTACAGGCAAGACAACAAAGCCGCTTCTGAAGAAGAACGGACCGAAGCTGCTGCGTAAGCCCATGCAGACAAGATATTTGTTGTTTAACCTCCTAGACAGCCATGGCCTTTCGGCTTAATGTCCATTAGAAAATAACTTCCATTGAGACCAGACGTGGAGCAACACTTTTTTCTTCCAGGTTATTAAATGGGTCAACCAGAGCAAAAGGTTGTTAAGATAATACTTAGCGCAGAAGGTGGTAAAACACAAAAGTGATTTTTTCCTCTAACCTCCATTTGAAATGAAGTTGGCCCTAGCTTTTGAGGGAACAAGAAAATGTTTGTGATTGCAGTGCATACAAACTCTACAGCAGAACTGGGCCTAAAAAATCTGGCTTTATTCTAAACACTGAGGGTAATATGCCTCTGCCCTATAGTCAGACTCTGTGCAAATTGTGAAATATTATTTTATTATTTTACCAAGATTAAAAAACACTTTTACAAAAAAACAAAAACCTGTAAAAATGATTTTGAGCTACCTGAGGACAAATCATACCTTTAACCAGCCAGTTTTCCAATGCATTGTAAATTTCACTTAAACCTGTTGGTTATGAAAATTTGAAGATCTTTTTCCTTAAATTATCTCAGCTTTTAACTTCATTTAAAAAGACTTTTGTCTAAAGAAGAATATTATTATTATATGTTCTTTCAACACCCCAGGATTAAAAAAAAACTGATTATGCAAGTAATTGGGATATAAACATTAAATTATAACATTTGAAAATATTAATATAAAAAGCACAACAAAATGTAGTAGAAAAATGACAAAGCTTGATTTTTTTTAAAAAAATCTATAGAAATGTTTGTGCAAATTCAGTAATTCACTTAAAATATAATTTTACAGCTATGTTCAATAAAGCCTCTTTCCAGGTAAGGTATGACAAGCGGTATGTGTGTTTGTTAAACAATGTTCACTTATCACTAAAATGGGATCAGCTCTACAATTTATTGGTCATGTTACCATGGGATAAATCTTCAGTGCGTCATATACCTTAATGTCTGCAGGAAAAATTTTAATAGGAATTCCCTGATGCACTCTTCTATATTTGTAATACATGTAAAAAAAAGTGAAAACTTTGAAGGTAAAATATGAACTTGGAATTCAATGTATATTTTCATAGTCAGTTAAAGAGGGGACCAATCTAAGTATCTAGGTAATGATAGAATTGAGCTAAACCAAGTTTTTAAAATTAAATGTAATATGCAAGTGAGTTTTATAACTTATCTGAACAAATTAGGCATACTGAAAATTTTTCAAAATTTCTGAGTCACCCATCTATTTTATCAAACCAAAGAGATTCAAGTAACTAATATCTGGGGCACTTAGCTTAATATTTATAAGTTCTCCCTTTACCCTGACTTCCATTTAGTGGCAACTAACCACTTCTTTCTGCCATCCCATATTAGTTGATCACCCTTTTTAATTGATTTTCTGCACTCTCATTGTTGATAATATCAACACAAATGGTTTAGATCTGAAGAGAGGCTTAACTCATTTCCTTCCTTGATCTTTAAGTTTATTTGAGTGGGTTTTTTTGCAAAAAAAAAAAGACAAAAAAGAAAAAGCCCTACATTCAAAATATTTGAATATACATGTATCCTTTCCAAGAAAACAATTGCATTTCCTTTTCTCTTACATAAACCTGCACACAGAAATTGCTATAAGTGAAAGTTCCGACCCTACTACTAACCATTAACAGATACTAAAATCTTTCCTAACCTATCACACAGTAAGAATACTTAAAGCCTTCAGAAGTTTATGAGAACTGGCTGGTATTTCAAAAATTAATTTTTATTAAAGCTTCAAGAAATTGCAGGTGAATGCGGAAAACAAAGGGGCAATCAGAAGTATAAGCAATCAGATTTATTGATACGGTAACAAGTTAAAATGTATATTTCAATGGATTCTGGATCAATTATGTAAACCAACAACCTTAGAATTAGATCAAAACAAATGTTAAGTTACTTCAACTGAAAGTAAATGGACAAAAATTCAAAAAATTTTCAATTTTGGATTTATGAAATGTAAATTGTGTTAAGTAGCATCTTCTTCAATGTTATAATAATAATGACAACTTTAAAACACTTGTACCTGTTTAGCAACTCCCTTTCTTTTCCTAATATTTTTGTATTTATTGAGTTGGACTCACCAACATATTTTCCCTTTTTCAATTTGATAACATATTTAAAGTGTAATTGATGCCAATATTTTTTGTTCTTTTATAGGAGTGCATCAGGAAATGGCACTTTTAATTTTCCGGGAGAAAGAATATACCATTATTATCCCACTTCCGTAACAGATCCCAAGTAATTAGGACCATTACTGTATTTCATCAGCTCAAAGATGCTTATTTTTCTTTATTTTAACATCTCTGCAGTAGGCCTATTTTAATTGCAATAGGCAGCATTTCTGTGTAGTGATACATAAAACAAATCTTAGAACTAATGGCATCTTAGATATGATGAAATTGACTAAATTCACTGAAGTTGCCAAAAGTGCCAAATAATGCCTAATATCACTACTTTTCAACAAACCCAAAAGTTAGAAAAAGATACCCAATCAGATTTGTGGGATTTATATTAAATATTCATTGACTATGCAGTATTTAAAAATAATGTAAAACTTATTTTGTCCTCTTTTTAAAATCTGAGTCTTCCCTCATGTACATTACATAAACACTTAGCCTTGCTTTCTATTCTTTTTCTTTTTTCTTTTTTTTTTTTTAGCTACATATTTATTGGTTCCATTGTGAATTACAATATGCTATGTATCCCGAGTTTAAAATGTTTCCTGATTCCATATGATTCACAGTACTCAGTAGTTCAGAAGTTTGGCCTGTCATTAAAGTTTCTTTAAAAGATTTGTAAAATGCATGGTATACCACAATGTCATGCAATAGGCTAAACTAATGGTGTTTTATTTCACATATATCACAGACTTGACTTTGGCATGGCAGTGAATTATGACAATTATAATAGTCAGAATTAGAATCCAGCTAGTCGATTACATCATGTAATAAATGGTAAAAATAATCCCATTCTTCACTTTTATATTTTAAAACATGATGAAATACAAATTACAATTGTACTAACTTTTCACCAAACATGCATTTTTATTTTAAAGACTTTATAATAAACTTATCTGTCAATAAAATGTGTAATTGAAAGAACAATTCATTTAGTTCTGTATGTAACATTGTATGAAACGGGCTATGGTATTTTTCATGATCTATAAAAATTTGTTTTAAATAGTGATTTGAAAAATGGTGACAGACTAATAGAGTTTTGAAAGGCTGATTTCAAATGATTATTTTTAATACATGTTCTTTACCACAAAATCTTTTTTTTTCTTTTAATTTAATGTGCCTTTCAAAGATCTGGGCCACTCAACAGACATTTAAACTGGAAAAATTTACCCCAAATTCATTTGCTTCTTGTTGGATGACTACTTCTAAGTGATCACTCATCTGTGTCTCAACAAAGCAGAAGGTATACTCTTCTTGCAACTGGGTAGTTGATGTCAATGAGGAGTTATTGCATTTTCTGTGAAAACAATAAAATCATAGGGTTCAATCCCAATATATTTCTTTTCCTATAATGTTCCTTTTGTGGCTAACCAGTTTAATTAGTTTTCTTAGTGCTTATTTTTAAAAAGCAATGTCTAGCATTTTCTACTTCAGCTTAGGAAAAAAGCTACTACACAATGATGAGAACATTTTTCAAATCTAATATAAAAAGTTATTTGCTGAATATCTATAATATTTATAAGTAAATATGTATATTGTTATTACATAGAAAAAGGAAGACATAGAGACTTGGAATTTTAATGTGAAATATGTCAATCCACAATTAATGCATCGTATGTTCATATCTGCTTAGGAACAGAAGTGAGAGTTAGAAAGAGATAATATTCCATATATTTGTATATGGATTATTTTATTAAGATATATTAATTTAAGACAATAAATTATGAGTGGTGATTTTACTATCTTGAACCCACATTGAGTATATTGAAATTAAGGAATTAAAATACAAAATTTTGAATAGGTCAGAGGTTAAACTGTGGGTAGAAACAAATCGTTTTCTCAAGGAAATATTTACAACTGATTGACTTTACTTTCAACTGTACTAATTTTCCATGAGTTGAGCTGAAATGTATTCTTATTTTTTTAATAAAATGATGGGAAATTCCATGAAATAGGAATTAGCTTGTTAGTTTCAGCTTGTTTTTTGTATGGTTCTTAATTGTTATCCTGAATTTCCAGGATATCATTTTTATTTCTTTAGTCTCATTAGTATATTCGAATGTATAAGTTTAATCAAACATACGTTGTGTTAAATTTATATTGAATATTAGTTACATTCGAGATCCCAGATTTTAGATTTAACTTAATTTTTCTTTTGATATTTTTTTCTGCTAAATAGTTTCAGATAGCTGTATGTTATTTTCCCTTGGATTCTTTTTTCAATAAATGGAATTATGTTAAAGACTGTATTAGTGTTTTGGGGAAATTTCTGCTGTCAATAAGCACTTAAGTTAGAAACAAAAAGATATTTGGAACGGCAATTATATTTGCAATTTAAGATGAAAATGCCATCATTTCTGTCACTATTGAAAAGCTTTTATAGACTCAACACTGCAGTGAGCACAAATAGCTAATTAAGACGTGTTGATTTTTACATCTTTTGTGAGGGATCATTTATAAGATTGTGTTAAACAAGTAAGCACTAAAATCTTCCTGAATGAATACGATTTAAGAATTATGCCTCAATTTAGGAACTCTGGGCTTCTGTATGATATGTGAAATAATTGCAGTTCAATATCGCTAATGTTATCCAGGAAGATAGTTTTAATCACATCTTTCATGGAGATGCTGTAGACTAAATGTCAGTCTTCGGGGGAAACAATACTGCTTGACAATGATTCCAGTGAACCAAAGTGTAAATGGAATCCTAAAAGTTAACTTGCTTATTATTGTTTCCCTACTGCCTATTTAGCTTAATTTTCTTTTTTTCTTTGGTATTATATCTCTAAATAAATCCATGAAATTTTCAAAATGCAGATAGAATTAAAATCAACAGATCCATTAATCATGTTTGAAAATCAACCCCCGAACAGCTCCCCATCTATGTATTACTCTTTATTCTTCATAAGTCATTTTAGTTTCATAGTCCAATTAAAGACCTTACCTGTATTTTTATTTTCTATAATACTTACATTACTTTAAAGTATTCTTTAATGGTGTGTATATCTTCTTCCCACATGTAATTGTAACCTCCTCCATGGCAAGGACATGTCTTTTACATCCTCGACTGTCTCTATTAGAGCCTAGGAAAGTTGTAAGTCTAGGTTTAATGAATACTATTGAATTAATGATTGTTAAATTAATCCATGATTTAGAGCTATATTTAGAACAGAATTTATTCAATGAACCTAGGAAATAAGTAGCAATTCCACTTTTCATTTATAAAATCTATGAAATGTCAAGGATAGATCTCTGTGTACAGAGAAAGATGAGAAGCCAACTCAATTGAAACAACAGTTTAAACATTTGCGACACAATTTTCTGGCATTTCTTAGTTTAACAGAAAATGATTATATTTCTTAATGAAAGGGCAAGTGTTGTTAATGTATTTGCAAACAAAATCATTATACAGTTAAACCGATGAAAATTAGACTAATTCTGTATGTTTTGTGTTATATGCTAGCATTACACATGAGATTATACATTAATATTATTACACATTAGAATGATACTTCATAGAATCTCTTCTTTCAACTAAAATGGATTAATTATAGAATATTATGCTTAATTTTACATTAGTGTTGAGATTATACATTAATATTATTACACATTAGAATGATACTTCATAGAATCTCTTCTTTCAATTCAAATGGATTAATTATAGAATATTATGCTTAATTTTACATTAGTGGCATCATTTAAGCTCTAGTTGAATTCAAAATCTTAGCTCCATTCTAGAGTTTGTTGCAGTATATATTTCTTGGGATGCAGTCGCCTACTAAACTTGAAATGTAGTATACTTAGATATGCAACTATGATAATTTGAATTGTAAAAAAAAGTTATAAAAACAAGAACATATTTAGTTATGGGTAATATTTTATGTAGCCAAAAGTAGATTCTTACAAATGGAACAAAAATAATGAGAAACTACTCCTCAAAACTGGAAACAGTGCTGAAAAAAGAAGACTATTAATTTGTATTATTTTAATTTGCTTCTGCTTTGAATTATATGTTTTAGTTTCCAAAATTAATGCAATTCAGCAGGCCAATGAGCCCAAAAAAGTGGATGATACAGTGCTAATAGTAGACAGCTGCACAGTAACTACTTGTTAAATAAATGAAAAAAATAAGTACACTTTCTACTATAATTTTTTAATGAAATAGTATGCATCTTCCCTCTTTCATTGATTTGTATTTTGGCAATATTATATACAAGACAGGGATTTCTCATATATCCAAAAGGCCTTTCCAATACAGTGGGACCTGGGGGTGTGGACCTTTCTGAATCAACAACCCAACCCCACTAGGACCTGCAATTCCTCACTCAGCTCTCCATTCCTTCATGCTTAGACTTGTTTTCTCCATTTAGTCTTCTTCAAGTTATAAATACTTCCAAAAGGGAAACATATTGGTCCCTAATATTTTGGGTGACATTTTATCAGCTCACTCTCTTCCAATAACTGGAAAAACAGGCTGAGAAAACACTGTACCTACAGAAAGGGGCTAAGCACCCAGAAGAAGAAGCATGCAAAGAAGAAAGGTAGGGAAAATCAACCCCCGAACAGCTCCCCATCTATGTATTACTCTTTATTCTTCATAAGTCATTTTAGTTTCATAGTCCAATTAAAGACCTTACCTGTATTTTTATTTTCTATAATACTTACATTACTTTAAAGTATTCTTTAATGGTGTGTATATCTTCTTCCCACATGTAATTGTAACCTCCTCCATGGCAAGGACATGTCTTTTACGTCCTCGACTGTCTCTATTAGAGCCTAGGAAAGTTGTAAGTCTAGGTTTAATGAATACTATTGAATTAATGATTGTTAAATTAATCCATGATTTAGAGCTATATTTAGAACAGAATTTATTCAATGAACCTAGGAAATAAGTAGCAATTCCACTTTTCATTTATAAAATCTATGAAATGTCAAGGATAGATCTCTGTGTACAGAGAAAGATGAGAAGCCAACTCAATTGAAACAACAGTTTAAACATTTGCGACACAATTTTCTGGCATTTCTTAGTTTAACAGAAAATGATTATATTTCTTAATGAAAGGGCAAGTGTTGTTAATGTATTTGCAAACAAAATCATTATACAGTTAAACCGATGAAAATTAGACTAATTCTGTATGTTTTGTGTTATATGCTAGCATTACACATGAGATTATACATTAATATTATTACACATTAGAATGATACTTCATAGAATCTCTTCTTTCAATTCAAATGGATTAATTATAGAATATTATGCTTAATTTTACATTAGTGGCATCATTTAAGCTCTAGTTGAATTCAAAATCTTAGCTCCATTCTAGAGTTTGTTGCAGTATATATTTCTTGGGATGCAGTCGCCTACTAAACTTGAAATGTAGTATACTTAGATATGCAACTATGATAATTTGAATTGTAAAAAAAAGTTATAAAAACAAGAACATATTTAGTTCTGGGTAATATTTTATGTAGCCAAAAGTAGATTCTTACAAATGGAACAAAAATAATGAGAAACTACTTCTCAAAACTGGAAACAGTGCTGAAAAAAGAAGACTATTAATTTGTATTATTTTAATTTGCTTCTGCTTTGAATTATATGTTTTAGTTTCCAAAATTAATGCAATTCAGCAGGCCAATGAGCCCAAAAAAGTGGATGATACAGTGCTAATAGAAGACAGCTGCACAGTAACTACTTGTTAAATAAATGAAAAAAATAAGTACACTTTCTACTATAATTTTTTAATGAAATAGTATGCATCTTCCCTCTTTCATTGATTTGTATTTTGGCAATATTATATACAAGACAGGGATTTCTCATATATCCAAAAGGCCTTTCCAATACAGTGGGACCTGGGGGTGTGGACCTTTCTGAATCAACAACCCAACCCCACTAGGACCTGCAATTCCTCACTCAGCTCTCCATTCCTTCATGCTTAGACTTGTTTTCTCCATTTAGTCTTCTTCAAGTTATAAATACTTCCAAAAGGGAAACATATTGGTCCCTAATATTTTGGGTGACATTTTATCAGCTCACTCTCTTCCAATAACTGGAAAAACAGGCTAAGAAAACACTGTACCTACTGAAAGGGGCTAAGCACCCAGAAGAAGAAGCATGCAAAGAAGAAAGGTAGGGGACTTCAGTGACTACATTCATTTCACAGCTTTCCTGAGGAGAGGTCCAGATTACATACCTAGTACAGAAAATCTAGATAGAACAGAAAGGAATGTCAGGCTGTGAAATATATGTAAAGGCTCAAAGAACAGAGTGGTAGCGTTTGTAGGACAGAAACAGACAATAAGGACCCAGGGATGGGGGAGTGGAGACAATCCGAATAGATATGGATAATGTATTTTAAAATGAAACTAATTAGGGCCGGCCCGGTGGTGCACTGCTACAGTACGCCGCTTGGGAAGCGCAGCAGCGCTCCCGCCGAGGGTTCGGATCCCACATACAGACCGGCCGCTCACTGGCTGAGCGAGGTGCGGGAGCAACACCGAGGGTTGCAATCCCGTTGCCGGTCCCGGTCCTGTACGGGCGCGACACAGGGTTGCGATCCGTTGCCGGTCACGAAAAAAGACAAAAAGAGGAAAAAAAAAAATGAAACTAATTAGAGTGTTCACATCAGTAGAAGGGAGAGAAAAGGAAAATTTCATAACCAAATGAATTTGGTAGAGACGCAAAATGTAGAAAATGAAAATATTGAAATAAGTTAGAAAAGGAATTGCAATAAACATATTTGCAAATATTTTACCACATGCTCCTCTTGTTTTCTCCTCCTTTTTCAGTGGCTATGGTTACAACTTGGCATCTCTGTCCACTTTCTCCTTCCTGTTTAATGTGAATTCATAGTATGTTGGTTAGTCTACTTAAAGTCAATTTTACTTTAAATTATTCTTCAGGAAAGAAGTTCCTGTCTCAAGCTGCCTCTGTTCACACTCTTACTCCACGATTTTCTCATTATGTAACTTTAATCAGCATATTTAATGTCCCTACAACTCAATTTTTCTCCTGTAAAATAGGGATATTAGCAACAGCAATAAGGTAGTATTTCATAGGACTGGTGAAATCCACTCCTCAAATGAGATAATCTGTGCAAAGCACTTAAACAAGTTCCTGAAACATAGCAAGCATTAATGAGCACTAACTTTTCGTAGATGTGCTTACTGTTCTTAGAGAAAGAAAAGTAATGTTGAAAATCATGTCTATACACATTGCATGTGTGCCAAGTTTGGAAATGAGTATTTTGAAATTATTTCCACTTCCTGTAATAATCTTATTTCAAGCCCGTGCTTACACAGACTAGTACACATATGCCATTTATGTAACAATCTACCATGGTCAAAGTGTTTTCAAACACATCATTTAATCTGTTCTAACCCCTAATGATTAGTGACTAATCTGTGGTATCTGTGAATGTAGGTATGATGGATGACTTGTGGTCCTCTTTCCAGCACCCTGTCCCTTATAGCATGTAAATGGGCACCTTTCACATGTGACCAGGACTTAAAAAAAAAAAGTGTTTAATAATCAATGTCTTTCATATTTTATTATCCAGTGAACCTTTACCAAATACTTTACCAAATCGAAAATGTTATTTTATGTACAGCTAAGAGGGAAAACATATTCTGTTTTTACAGTGATTGCAAGACACCACTAGTTGTAACAGGTAATCTTATTTCAGAGATGTTAAATTGGGAAGAAAATTGAATCTTAAGATTGATGAAATATGGCTTTATTCATAATTATGCCACATATCTCATTTGAATCTTACCAGAATACTGCTTTGTGTTCTAGAATGCAATTGGACTCAGACTTTAATGTTAATAAAAACCTCCTAGGTGGTTGCCAAAAATTCAGATTCCAGGGTCTTGACATCAGAGGTTTTTATGCAGTGGATTTGGGGAAAAGGAGAGGGCCCTAGGTTTTAAGCAAGCTGCTTAAATAGTTCTGAGATATGTGATTAAAAAACACAATTTGATAAACATTGTTGTAGCAGAAAGAGCATATGTTCAAATACTGATTTTACCACTAGTAGCTGTGTGACCTTGAGCAGATGGTTTAAGATCTCTGTGCCGTGGTGGTGGTGCCCCCTGTTCTGAGATATGTGATTAAAAAACACAATTTGATAAACATTGTTGTAGCAGAAAGAGCATAAGTTCAAATACTGATTTTACCACTAGTAGCTGTGTGACCTTGAGCAGATGGTTTAAGATCTCTGTGCCGTGGTGCCCCCCGGAGAGACACCATCGGGAGGTCTGTATTTAGACTGCCTGCATTCTTCTTTACATAATCTCTGTCAGTTCCCTTATCTGTAGAAAGGGATAGTATGCTAACTAATTAATGAATAATATATGTAAAATGCTTAGATCATTGGTAGCAGATAATGAGTACTACGTAATTGTTCACCTGTAAAAATGGGGTGGTAATAATAGCACCCACCTCATAATGCTATGAAGATTAAGTGGTGCAACGTATCAAATATTTTTAGTGAAGAGAGTGTTCCATTGTTTTTTTTTTTATAATATTGGCTTCATAAAATAACTTAAAAAAAAATAAGTTATTTAAAAATTCTTTTCACAAATAACCTTTACTTCTTTATTCTTGTTTTTTCTTGAAGACAGACAAGGAAGAATTTTCCATGATATTTTAATGATTCAAATATTTTAATGATCGTACTTACCTGACATGAATTATATTAGCCCCCAAATGAAGCTGTCTTAAATTACTTTATAATATAAATAATTTTTGAATAATCATGTTTATTTTAAAATATAAAACAAGGTAGAAAAATTAGACAATTATTAATGAATAAGCACAAGCTTGGCATTCTTTGAAAGTTAGCCATTAATATTTACATATGTGCTTATATTCTAGACAGAAATGTTCCTCATTTTTTAATATTAACCTTTTGTTTTGACAAAATTAGATTTATATTGTCATAGGATATAATACACAGATCTTGTGTACACTTTACCCAGTTTCCCAATGATATCTTGCAAAACTGTAGTACAATATTACAACATGACTGATACTGATACAATCCACTGATCTTGTTCCCCCATTTTATTTATGTTTGATTATGTGTGTGTATGTATTTAAATCTGTGTATTTTTTATCACATCAGTGGGTTCGTGTATCCATCACCACAGTCAAGATACAAAAGTTCAATCACCACAAGGATCCCTTTAGTGCTGTCTTTTTATAGTACATCTCCCTTCCTCCAACCCATACTATGCTCCTGACAGCAACTAATCTGTTCTTCATTTCTACGATTTTGTCATTTCAAGAATGTTACATAAATGATATCATACAAATCTTAAATTTGGGGTATTTGCTTTTTTATTCAGCATGATTCCCTGGAGATTTACTCAAGTTGTGGTATGTTATCAATAGTTTATACCTTTTTATTGCTGAGTAGTATTATGTACTATGGATTTACTGCAGTACGTGGAACCATTCAGCCATTGACAAACATCTAGGTTGTTTCCAGTGTGAGGCTATTACAAACAAAGCTGCTATGAACATTGATGTTCACATTTTTGTGTGAATGTAGGTTTCCATTTCTCTGAGATAAGGGTCCAGGAGTGCAATTGCCAGGTGGTATGAGAGTTGCATGTTTAGTTTTATAAGAAACTGACAAATTGTTTTCCAGAATAGGTGTACCATTTTACATTCTTATCAGCAATGCATAAGTAATTCAATTTCTGTACATTCTCACCAATCACCAATATTTGTCATTATTTTTTATTTTAACTATTCCAACAGGTGTATAGTGATATCTCATTGCGGTTTAAATTTGCATTTTCTTAAAAACAAATGAAGTTGAACATCTTTTCTTTTGCCATATGAATATCCTCTTCTGTGAAATAGCTAGCCATGTCCTTTGCCTGTTTTCTAATTGCATTTTTTAAACCGTTCAGTTTTAAGAGCTCTTTTTATATTCTACATCAAAGTTATTTGTCAGATATGTGGCTTTTAAATATTTTCTTCCAGTCTGTATCTTGTCTCGTCATTCTCTTCACGTGGTATTTTGCAGAGGAAAAGTTTTTAGTTTTGATGAAGTCAAGTGTATTATTTTTTTCCTTTTATGGATTGTGCTTTTGTTGTAAAGTCTAAGAATGCTTTGTCTAGGCTTAGGTACTGAAAATCTTCTTTCTTTTCTCTTAAAATCAATGTCTCCCTTAAGATGAAAAATTGGACAAATTTTGAGTCCTTCTACAATTTTAGGTACATTTATTTTAGTTCAAAATACCGACATTTTCTCATAGCAATGATAGAGTATGTAAAATTATGAAATAAATGTGGTCAACAATTTAGATATTTTAAATATTAAATCTAAATTTAAAATGTTACATTTAAAGTCACTTACATGATATTATCTGACCATTTCATAAAAACACTCATATAAGCAGAAGTTGCCTCTTTTCATCCCAAAACAGACTCAAAGATTACAGCCTTTAATTTTTTGATTTTTTGAAGTACTGTTCAATTAAACTTGTAGGAATTATGTCATGGAAATAATCAGACAGCCATGCAAGTAGTAATGTATAAGGACACTGTGGTAGTTTATAATGGCCAAAAAATTGGAAACAATATAAATCAGAAAGGGGATGTTAAATAAATCATAGAGCTCTCCTTGTATCTACTCCAGCTTTAATAGCCCAGTGCAGCCTGAGGATTGCCAATTGTATAAGAGATTTTTTTAGGAGCCAAGATCTACCCATGATTGTAGTTCAAAAGGGCCAGAAATTTAACACCACTGCAACTGGACATATATACACCTCTTTCCCCACTGCACCATCAGCACTCAATCAATGAATGCCCCAGCTTTCTAGCACTGAGGGAGAATAACACTGAGAAGTTTGTTTTATTAACTTCCAGAATTCTCTTGTGAGACCAAGTTCATTACCAATAGTGGTCCCAGGATTAAGAGAAATCCCTTCCTGGTTGTCTTAACTTCCCTTTCTCACTTCCTCATGTCTCCACTAGAGCTTCCTGGAATCACTGTCCAGATGAAATACTGTATTGAAATCCTTGTCTCAAAGCCTGCTTCAGAGAGAAGCAAACTAAGACAGTGATTTATTTACAGAAAAGATAGCCAAGAATCTGTTTTCAGAAATAGGCTCAAATTTTATGTATGACATACAAATATGTTCGCTATATATTGTTTGGTTAAAAATAATACATAACATTGCATGTCTTCTAATATATTTATAAAAATATGTATAATCCAAGCTGGTAGCATTTTTCCTGTCTGGTAGGTATAGCTTAGCAGTTTCATTTCTATTTTCTTCCTGGATTTTTTTCAACATGAAACTTATATTAAGTTGGTAGTATGGAAAAAAAAAAAAAATGCCTGGGGAGAGAAAGGGAAGAGAAAGGTTCAGCCGAAGGAAAGGTTTTCTTTGGGTTTTTTCTTATTCAAAAGTTGATTTTTTCTTGATTTGAAGGTCTTAGAAAATACAACTTTGCTCATTTGACATGGAGGCACTGAGGATACAATACATTGAGGAGAACCACTCTGCCTGTGGTGAGGTCTTATGGCTGAGCTGGGATGATGAAAACAGGATAATTATCAAGGGTAAAATACTAATTATGCACATTGGCAGAGGAAATCAAGTAGATTGAAGAGACAAAATATGATCTACTTAGTGGCTATACTTAATTCAAAGTTTAGGTTGAGAATATTAATTGCAAAAAAAAAAAGGAAAAATCTTGTTTGTAATTTAATTGAAATAAAATGGTAATGTTTGCATTAATGATGAGTATCAGTAAAGAGTTTCCATGCCAGGAGAAAAATGTGAAATTTCTCTTTGAATATAATGGGCATGTTCTTTAGTCTTAACATTTTTATCTCTTCCCTTCTGCACACTAATTATATGTTGATCTCAATTATAGTCTCTCAACTGTATTTATTTGTTCTGGAAAATAGTACATTGCCCATGAAAGTAATCTCTATAATAATGAGTGCATTTCTTTTCATCTTTCTGGCCTGGTTGGTTCTGTTGATTTGGGCATGTGCTAATGAGGCCAGTGCTTATAAACTCCATCCTAATTAGCTGCACATAGAGAGATAAACTCCATGGACACGCACTGCTAGTCTCAGCCTGACGTCTGACCAATGCTTGTTATTGGTCAGAAATGGGACTGAGATTGTGTGGCTTAATTGATGATTTTTGTTACCACTATTGAATACAAATCTCAAAACCTTGTTTTACACTGGTGTATCAAGACCTGCTGCTTCTCCAGTATTCCTTATGTCTAGAATGGCACCAACAGTCACTGTATGCCACAAACCGGGGAATAAATCTCAATGCCTCCCCGTTCTTCATCCCCTGTGTTCAATCTATCACCAAATCTTGTTGATTTTTGACTCCTGAATATATTTTGAATTTACTTAACTTGCGGCCATCAGTAATGTCAGTACCCTAGGCCAAGTTACCATGAACTTCTGCTGGGATACTGCAGTAATTTCTCGTCACAGACTTCTCCATCCAATCCTGCCATCCCTATTCTACACACTGTAGCTTATGTGATTGTCTCAAAACACAAGTTCACTCTCCTTCTTGATGTCTTTTAATGGCTTTCCATTGCTTGACAAATAAAGACTGAATTCCTTAAAGTAACATGAAAAACCTGCATGATCTGGCTTCTTACCCATCCAGCCTTATCTCCCTTTTCACTAGGTACTGATACTCATTATACCCATCATATTACATAACCTGTCATCAAATCTAGATGAAGGACTGAATGATTATCCTAACAATCTCACTCTTGTTTATGTGGCTTCAGAAATAGGGCTTTTCTTCAGTTTGTCCAATGCTGCTTCCATACTCAAGGCCTTTGTGTCTGCTTTTGCTGAGTCTCAAATGCTCTAAGCTTCCTTTCCCTTTGCCCAGTTTATTCACGGTCTCTGCTTGTAGATGTGTTCCTCTGGGAATCCTTTATCATTTAGACCAAATCAGTTTCTTCTTTATATGTACCCTCTACTTTCCTTTAGAACATTTCTCAAAAGTTTAATGGAACTATTGTGTTTTATTATTATGAGTTGCCCTTACTGCACTGCAATCTAGGAAGCCAAAGGAAACATGCTTATTTTGCTTGCTTTTTTTTTTTTTTAATTCTTGGGCAGGTCTTAAATATTTGCTAAGCAACAATGGATGCCTCTATTACCCCACTACTGATTCCTTAGAAGTCAAGTCCTGAGACTTCCCCAAAGATTTATTCTCTTCAGTCATTTTATTGTTTTTGGTACTGCTCATCACACTGTTAATTTTGAAATTAAAAACACTGGTATGTGTTATTACTGTATTTCCTGGATTTTCCTGATTGTTTTGGATACTATCAATTGTCTCACATGCCACTACTCCTTCTTCTATCTTTAACTGTAGGTGATGTTTATTTTTGTTAAGTCCTATCCCATCCACTATAAGGACTACATCTCAGTGGATGATGTCCAAATTGACCTCATTCTCCAAGTCTGAATCTGTTATATAGATTCAAGATTTATGATGAATCCTATTCTCTACACTACAAATTAAAAATAAACTTTCTCTTCATCCCTAAAAATTCAATATTTTTTTTCTTCCAGAATTCTGAGATTCCTCTGAATTCTTTATTTTGGTTAATTTGGTAACAATTGTGCTCCCATTTTTCTGGTCATCTATGTTCAACCATATTCAGAATCCATAGAATCATCTTTGCCTTCATTTTCTGTGTATCCTCTATTTAATCAGTATTGCCTCCTCATTTCTGTTTCATTTTACCTTTTTTAAACACCTTTCTGCTTTCACAGAAATTCAGACTTAAATTTTCACCCATCTAGACAGTGCCATAGCATCCTAACTCGTGTTATTGCCCTTATTCCCCCGTTCGCAAATTCATCACCATAACCCTGTCGAATTAGTCTTCCTAAATAGAGTTGCACTCCCTTATGAGGATGCGGTGGCTCAAATATATTGGTCCCCTGCTCAGGGATCCTAAGTGTCTACCTATTGTATACTGACTAAGGTAAAAATACCTAAGTGAGTACCCACAATTTTTCTCAAGTGTTTGTAACATATCTTGCCAGATTACTGTACACTGCAATTTTACTGAAAAGCATACTATTCCTAAAAGATATTCACACTTTAAATTCTTTGAGTTTTACTATTCCATTTTGCTTACGTGACGTCTAGCTTATGATCTGGGGGGGTGGGGGGGGCGGGGTAGGCAGAGTTTTACCCATTCTTGAACATTCATGTCAAATGCTACCTTTTTATCTGATAGCCTTCCTGACATTCATAATACCTTTTGGCATATCTTTTATGGGAAAGATACTTTGCTTTATATTATAACTATTGGGTCCTTGTCTTATTTTCTTAATAGAGACTGTAAGCTCCTTAAGAGCAGGCATTATTTCTTATTAATTTTATGTTCTCTGCAATGCCAGTTTCAGGGATTGTCATACACTAGGTGCTCAATTAATATTCGTTTAATTAAACTAAATATGTAGGAAACCAAACTAATAAAAATGTATATATATATAGAAAAAATCAAGAAATCAGTAAAATTTGTACATTAGAATGTATAGAATAAAGAATTTATTGTTCCTGCTGTATCATTTGTTTTATTATAAGACAATTTCATTCATGTTTATAGGATTTAATTGCCTTCACATTTTCTAATAAAACATTAATGTGATATTCCCCAATTCTCTGTATAATCAGAACAAATAATAGTATACCCACTCTATGAGTCAGTAAACTGGAGAGATTTCATAATTGACCTATGTAAAGTACATGACTGATGATAAAACCAGAACTAAAACCAGGGTTTCTTTTAACATTTGTCACCATAACATACTGTCTCCTAATCCTAGCATTATTTGTTTGCAGATATAAAGTTTACTAATGTATTAACGGTGTTTGATGGCTTAAGTTTTGTGTTATCTAAAGGCACAAAATATGTATGGGACGTAGTCTAGTTATTCTGAAAGATGATTGGAAAACTGACCAAACTGTAATGCAAAAAGTATGAATGCTGATAATCAGATTTTATCATTTATTAGCAATTATACACACATTTTTTATATATTCACATATATTGAACATGCAAAAAATTGTGTGCACATTTTTATACATAGGTGTATATATATGTGAATATATATGCACACGATTGCTTGTTTATATATGTATATATCATTATATATACATATATAGAATGTATATAGGCACATAATTATTTCTCTCAACCGTCATATGATTTTAGAATGAAAGTTTTAGTGACTGTATCTCAGAGGTCACATTAATCTTTTCACACGTAATCATGAATGTGTATATCATATAGTAGCTCAGAGGAGACAAAATTAGGAAAGACTTATATTGTCATCAAAATTTAATCATGTTCATCTTAGTTTATATTATCAGTAATTTTATCAGCATAAAATAAGGTTCATATAACTGCAACCACTTCAATTATTTTAGTGTTATTTGTACACAGCAGTCTGCATATGACTAAACCAGATTCAGAATCTTTGTGACACTTGCAACTTAAATCTCAAGTCACATTGGAAATTGTACAGGAAGACATAGTGTTTAAACTTCGATAGTCTTCATCTTTCATCCATAGCAATGAATGCAGGTTCAAGAGAAGAATTGGAAAGGCTGTGGTGGTAACTAACATGAAATATGCTGATACAAAAATATATAAAATATCTTTTTTCTGACATTCACACTGAGGACATGGTGTGGCAAAGAGGTTTAAGCGAAGGTGCACTGTTGTTGCTAAAGAAATAACATGACTTAGCTATAAGGAAAATCTATTTTTGTAGTTTTCCCCCCAAAAAAAGAGTTTGTTGAGAAGTACTGTGACCATTTCCACTTGGCTATAAATATCAAAAAAGGATTTCTAGACTGTTAATTCTATGTTGAAATTGAGTAGAAATAAATTTCATAAAGGCAGAAGTTAAATAAGTCAAGGGAGTAACAAGATTAATGTTTATATTCACAATGAATAGACTAAGAAGGATGTTATGCTTCTTCTTAAAAGATTTCCTAATATTAGTACTGCTATTCCTTTAAATGAATTTATTTTCTATCTGTAGGGATAATGTTAGAAAAATATCAGTTTTGCAACTTGATAGAATAAGAGCAATAACCTATATGAAATGTAATTACTTCTATTAGAAAAGCAAATTGTGTTCTAAGGAATGTTTGCTGACCAGGAGAACATTTTGGTCCTCTAAAAATAGTTTTAGAAATACAGTTTAGTTGGTCAAATTTCTCAGAGTTTTGTGTTGTTTTGTTTTGTTTTTCTTTTTAATTGGTTGGGTCTTTAGTGTTGAGGGGAAGGCACATGGGTTGCCTGTATTAACTAGAGTGTAAGTCTTACAACTCAGTTGTGCTGGATTTCAAACTGTTCTGCTTCCTTTTCACTTCTGGATTTATTCCTTCCAGTATGCATTCATTCAACAAAACTATTTAACGTGCTGTTATGAGCTAGGCACGGTGCTAAGAATTGGGAATGCAATGTGAACAAGATGCATGACATTGCCCATTCTCAAGTTAACATCATCAATTTAAGTGTGCTTTTTCTTTTTCATATTTAAGGCAATCTAATCTCCGTCTTCTGGGTGGGAAACAGTAATAAATCTTGAGTAAAAGATTTATGTGCATACTTGCAGTAGCTCTGTTCAATTCTCAGTAAATATCTCTTAAATATACTGCACCCACCCAGGGGTTCCATTCTTGTTTTGCTTAGCAAAACTCAGGCAGATCATGTTGAAAATCAGATAACACTCTGTTTCCATGGACCATTCTTAGCTCATTAATCTAGCATTGCTTGATAGTGTGAAACTGCTAAAGTATCCAAAACAGTGTGATCATGAATGGAAGGGAGGTGGTAGCTCTGAAGAAAGGATGCTGTGAGGCTCTGTGAATGTCAGTTACTCAAAGAGCCCTCGCTTTTCTCAGATCTGATACTTTGCCAAATTATTAGCAAAAGTTTTAAAGTAAATGCATTAATGTATTAAGATTCTGAAGATATAACTTAGGCAACTATCTTTTTGTGAGGTTAGCTCTGACCTGAAACAAATTTAATTTTAAAAAAGAAATATACTTACGAGGAGCTTAATGAAATCTGGGATACTGTGCAGTCAATTCAGAAGGTAGCTATATTTAAACAGTCTTTGGTTAAATATGCCCATCTCTAAAGAAGCTATTACAAGCCTGACTTGCCTTATCCTTAAGTAAAGTAAGACCTCTGTTTAACAATTACAAGCAAACCTTCCAGAATTGAATAGCAAGTATAAAGGGAGAATAAGCTAGAAATGAAATCATTGGATTTGGAGGACTACATATACTTTGTTTCAACTACATTCTGTCCCTAATCTGTAGAAATTTTTGCAGATTCAATAATTTTGTGAAGTGACAGCTTTCATAACGACATTATAGTCAAAGCTGTTTAATTTTTGTTTAATCAATTACTAAATTGTAACAAAATGTTTCTATCCAAAAATAGTGTAATGGGCTTCCTTAAGGTGATGGATGCATGCATACAACTATCCATCGATTTATTTAATAACAAGAACATAAACAAGTGAGTGACGTCTGTGAGCTAGGCATTGTTCTATGTGCTAATACAACAGTGCGAACACACAAAAATGCCTAACGTTATGTAGCTTATATTCTAGTAAAAGTAGAAATACAACCACCACCACCGCCACCATAAACAACCACAAAATAACTGAACTTTATTATATGTTAAACAGTGACAAATGCATTGGAGGAAAAATAATAAAGTAGAGCAGAAGGAAAGTGTTGGAATTGTAGGATGTATCTAGGGTAATTTGACTTTAATAGGCTTGGGAATACTTTAGGAGATAAATTGGTAATGATCCACAATGAAGAAATAAAGAGAAAGAAGCATACATTCTCAATCAAACCACCAAACAATAAAAATGACCTAAAATTTACCTTTTTTTCCTTTCCCTCTAATAGGGGAAGCAAAAAAAAAATAAAAAAGAATACCAAGATTTGAATATGTAGAACTGATTAGAAATCAAATACCTCTCAAATGATTAAAGAAAGCTAGAATTGATTTTTAATAAATAAAAATTTAAAATACATAAAAATATTGATATTGAAATTTATATGAGGCATGTTGATTATTGTACACATCTTTCTGCTGTGCACCACATTTTGTTTTAGAAGATGGATAAAAGGGGCCATTTTCAGAAAGCTCCCATTTTTCAATCATAAAAGAAATCAGAGATACATTCAAAAATTCAGTTATTTAAAACTTTGGATATGTCAGATATGTTTAGAAAGAAGAAATCAGTAAGACAAAAATTGAATTACTGCCTACTTATGATAAGTAGATTAAATATTACATTAAAAGTTTAAAACATGACAATTAGAATGTTTGGATCTTGATAATTCTGTGTTGGTTATTTGCAAATTAGTTCAACTTGTTGTCTTTCCTCCATATTATATACCAATTCAAAGCTGGGTGTTCAGATTATTTACATAGTTTGACAAATGTTTCCTAATCTTGCCTCCTCTGTCTCTCCCTAAAAGGCACACGAATGTGAAGAAGAGAAAAGAGTATAAAATCAGTAATGCAAAAGGGACGGGAAGAAGAATGAATTGGTAGAATTTGCTGACGGATTAGATTCTAAAGAGTTAATGAAGCAAAGAAAGGTAAGAATTGAACACTCTCCAAAATTTTAAATGTTTTATTGGAGATTTAGATTTCAGGAAACTTTAAAGATAAAGACAAGATATGTATAAATATATATATATATATATATATATTTATACATATCTTGTCTTTATCTTTAAAGTTTCCTGAAATCTAAATCTCCAATAAAACATTTAAAATTTTGGAGAGTGTTCAATTCTTACCTTTCTTTGCTTCATTAACTCTTTAGAATCTAATCCGTCAGCAAATTCTACCAATTCATTCTTCTTCCCGTCCCTTTTGCATTACTGATTTTATACTCTTTTCTCTTCTGACTATATAATTTTGTCCATGACATTTTTCTTTCCAAGATATCTTCTTTTCTTCCTGTGCAAAATGGACTCATGCAGAGTTTTACTCAATGTTAGTCTCAAAAATTAGTTTCTCAAGAAGTTGTCCTTTGCTAAGTGTTGTCTACTAAAATTTGTTTTTTATTTCATGTTCATTTGAGTATGTTCCCTCATCAATCATTAGCATACTTTGTATTATTTTTTGTTGTTCTAATTCAATACTATTTTTTATCCATTTTGAATCTTAGTAAATGCTGGGCATGCTATGGCTTTAGTAAAATTATGATGTTCTTATTCAGATTTGTCCAAATAACTTAAACAGTGTCAGGCACATAGTGTTTCCCAATTAATTGGTTATTGAATTAAATTCCATTGAATCAAAGAACAAAGATCCAGTTGGCAAGAATGTTAACTTGGTGCAAAGCTCAAAAATCCTGACTCACGGTTCCTTGAATCATTCTGCCTAATATCAGTTTGAGAGGGGGCTGAGTTTAGAGTTAGTTGCTCCGTACTGTAGAAAAAAGGACACTATCGAGGAGGTCTCCTAAAAATTATGACAAAGTAGCTATAAAGTTGGGAAAAATATTTAGAGTAAAAGAAAAGTAAAAGTAGCTTATAATGTCCCAGAGAAGAGAAGACATGTGGAGAGATGCTGAGTCATAGAGATAATAGAACCCCACAGATTTCTGCTGAGCTACCCTGGAATCACCACCAGTGCACAGGAGGTGCAGCTTCTGGATAATCTGTGTTCCCATGTTTTTATTGTCTTTACTCCAGCACATATCCCTGCAATAAATCATCCGCATTTAACAAACTCCCCAAGAGAAAATTATGCATATCATAGTTTGAGAACCATTCCCTAAAGATATTGTCCACAGTACTTAATAGAGTAAAATATCAGACACTCAGAGAATCACTGGCTTACCTGCAGGGCTGCGAGGTGTCATTTGAGCCAGGATGATTTAGTAATGCTGGGAGACTGACTGTGTCTGAGGAATGCCTCTCTAGATTAGGTTCCTGAAAGGTAGAGAAGATAGATCTCTAGTATTTCTAAGGCCCCAGATTTGGGACATAAGAAGTAGTTAAGATTTCTAGACTAGGTTGCCTCACTTACTGCAACATGGGCAAAGAGGATCCACAAAGTGGAATGCGACACAAATTCCCCAGGTGGGGATCAGTTGAGAGATCTAGCCCAAGTCAAAAGAAATCCCAATGCCTAGGGAGCCTATTTACAATTTTCTTCCCAGTGAGGTTTTTGCCTTTCTTCTCACTGTAAACCACGAGAAAGATGACAACCATCATAAAAAGAACCATAACCTTATAAACTCCAATGAGTGTTTTATGTATGATTCAAGAAATTAGCTGAATTGCCACAAGCATTCAAAAGCAGTCACCTTTCCCTCTTCTCTTTGTCCCACCCTCTGACAGCAAGGACAGAGGAAAGGGATGTTGAAGAGAAGCAGACCAAGTTCACCCACCCCACAGAGTAAGCTACTGGGGCCTGACTGAGCCAGAATTGGGGGGAAGAGAAAGAACATAAAGTCAAACAGGAATCTATGCTTTACAATGTATAGGATAGAATCTCAACAACTGAATCAGGCTGTTTGAAGAACCCAAGGTGAATGAACGCTTGTGAGATATCAAAAAGTGATCTTGATACCCAGCAAAAATAGTGGTAACAGAGCAGAATAGGTAACAATTATAAGAAAAACAAGACCATTTTATGTTTACGCTTGAAAGAGACAAAACTCTTTACAGAGCATGGCAGAAAATATACAGAAGCAAAACATAAATGAAATGCTTTCACTATCAGGCTTAAAAGCTGACTCATAATCTATATAGGCTACACTTAATGACACCAGTGTGATGGACAGACACCATATCTCTAAGGATAACAACAATTTCCAAGTGATTCTGAACCTCCAATTAAGCACAGACCTTATATCAATTCCCCTCAGGATTACGGAGCCTGCTTTACCTCTCACTGACTAATTAAGAAGTGAATGCCAGGGAATTAGGATGCCTCAAAACACGTGCTGAATTCTGCTGAACTTTCAGAATTGGAACACGGAGGATGAATTGGATCTTCTGCAAAATTTGTATGTGCTTTGGAAAGTGCAGCATCTTAAGGATGCCTCTTCACTGATTATTACATTGACAAATGTGAGTCACACTGTAGTGGGAGATAATGGGTGGCTTTAAATGAGCCATAAAGCAGGTCTATTGACTAAAACTAATTACTTGGCACCAGTGGTTGCCTTCCATAACTGAGTACTCATTTAGTGCAACATAGAAAATTAAAATTCAGTGGTTAAGCCTTCAGTTTGGGTTAAAAAAATGACCATTGTTTTTCCATTAAAAAGTTTGATGCCCATGAGAAAATCCTTGAACAGTTTTAAACTTGGGATTCCTAATTATTGTTGCAAAGGTATATCCTCTAGCCATCCGAAGGATCTATCAAAATTCTTTTCAGCTTTATTATTTTATTTTCCCCCCAGCTTTATTGAGGTATAATTGACAAATCAAAATTGTATACATTTAAGGTGTACAACATGATGTTTTGATATACGTATACACTGTGAAATGATTACTACTATGAAACTAATTATAGTGGTAATTATATTCATCATCTCACATAGTTACTTTTTTTTGCTGAGAAGATTTAAGATCTACTCTCTTAGCAAACTTCAAATATAAAATACAGTATTATTAATTATAGTCACCATGCTATATATTATATCTCCAGAACTTATTTATCCTACATAACTGAAACTTTGTACCCTGATACTTCTGTATCTTTTCATATAAATCTTTTGTCTTTTAAAAGAGGTTTTTAAACTGATAATTCAGTTAAATGTGAGCAGAAAATGAAAATAAAGCATTGAAATATTAGAGTATATGTACATAGTTTCTGTTATTGCAGGGAAAAATAAACTTTGCATTTTGAGAAGAAACAAAATCTTTGGTATCATCTTCTAAAATATCTGTTATTTAATATTAGATGACAAAAGGGTTTATTATAAATTTAAGAGAGCCTATATATTTCTAATAGCTAACTATGTAATTATTTGGGCACAAATTCTTTCTTTATGATAATTACTATGAGAATCTGAAAGCAAATGTACTACCATCACTAGCAATTACAAGTGCCAAATTATAAAGTGCATTAACGATTTTTAGGCTACTGGAGTTCCACTTAATGCACTGGAGTAGCAATTTACTAAATGGACTTAAGTGGCCTGAAAGATCTAATGCACCCAACAAAGGTAAGCGCTCAATCACTTTATTACCATTTGGATCATCTGTATATTCAAGGAGAGCAGGATTGTGGGAGTGAAAAATTATTAAGAAACAAAAAAGAGAAAAATACACCATAACAGAAGCAATTTAGAAGTTGCATTTTCTTGGGATGACAGAGATTTTAAAAGGCTTTTTTAAAGAATATTAAATTTATTAAGTTTGATGTGACAAATTGTAGTCGACAAAGTTAGACCTTTTGAATACTTAAGATTCAAAGTAAGAGCTATCCTGAAGTCTTACTGCAAATGCTATACACTGTAATGTGAATTTGCCTAAAGGAAAAAGAAAAAAGTAAGAGCTATCCTGAAGTCTTACTGCAAATGCTATACACTGTAATGTGAATTTGCCTAAAAGAAAAAAAAAAAAAAAAAACACTCATGAGTAGAGAGCTACACATTCATGGTTATTAAATTAAGAAGAAACAAATATGTTTGACCTTGTAGACCTAATGTTGTTAGCTTGTATAAGGATATAGATGAAGAACACAAGGGTATAAATACACCGTATGTATTGAATACTTAAAGAAGTTTTGATTAATTGGTTTGTTTTAATTTTATATGGTAATTCAGGATTCAAAGAGGACTACGTACAGTCTCTGCTGAATTTGCTTTTTTAACTGAAAATAAGTTCACTCTAAGAATTGTTGGTTCTGAATCTTGCAACCAGCTCTCTTCATGCTATCTGTTTTAAAATGTGGTTATAATTAATGCATATTAATTAATAGATTTAATAATCAAGTCTCTTGCATGAATATTCCTTAGAGATACATAAGTCCATTGTACATTAAGGGAGATAAAAAAAAATTTTGAAACACATTTTGTAGATGCTGTACTTCACAGTCTAGGGAATTTTTTTGTTTGTGTTTTTGCTAGGTACTACTGATCCCAGGAACAGATTATTTTAGGTAGTTCAGGGTAAGATTAAGATTATACATGGATATAAGAAACCCTGAATTTCATATACATTTACAAAGGGGAACTTTTCCATGGTCGAAGACTAGGATTCTTTCTAGATTCAAGGCTTTGGTAAGCAGCTGGGCAGTAGAACTTTAAAATGTGTGCAGTAGTGCTTCCCATTTACAGTGCCTAAACTATTCTCTACATGTGTATCTATATATCTATCTGTGTCTTTTCTGTTACTAATTTGCTCCCATATTCATGCAGCAGATATATTCTGAGCACCTACTATGTGCCAGAATCTGTTCTTGGTACTTGGAAAACATCAGTGAACAAAATGTATAAATATCCAGACCTCCTGAATGTTTATCTTAGCTGTGAAGAGACTGACAATAAATAATAAATATAATTTTACAAGAAAATTATGTTGTATGTTGGATGGTGATATGTGTTATGGGAAAAGATGTAAGGCAGAGCAATTATGGTAGAATTGTAATTTTCGATTTTAAAATTCAAAAGAGAGTTGTAATTTAAATAAGAAGTTTCTATGGATGAGGTAACATTTGAGCAGAAACTTGAAGAAGGTGAAGAAACTACCTCCGTGAATGTTCCAAAAAGAGGAAACAGTTAATGCAAAGGTCTGAGGTGAGAGTGTGCCTGGCATGTTTTGAAAACCGTAGGGAAACCTGTGTGGCTAGAGTATATTGATCAGAAACATTAGTAGGAGATGAGGTCAGAGAGATTATGAGGGAAGGCAGAGGATACAGGGCCTTATGTGTTTCACTCTGAGTGAAATATAGAGATTTGAAAATGATATGATCTGCCATGTTGCAAACAGATCTCATTGACCTCCCTATTGAGAACAGACTGCAGAGAACAAAGGTGGCTGTAGAGAATCAAATCAGAAGGCTACTGTCAAAGAGACTGCTGACCACAATCACTGAGAGTAGTGGTAAGTGGTTGAATCTGGATATATTTTTAAAGATAGAAGCAATATTTCCCGGTGGATTGGATATTTGGTAGGAGAGTAAGCTAATAGCCAAGGAAAGCTCCCAGGTTTTGGCCTGGACAACTGGAAGGATGGAGTTGCTGCCAACCAAGATGGGAAAGGATACAAGTAGAGCGGTTTTGGAGGTAGGGCTAGTTTATGTTCAGGTGTTTTGTTCTTTTCATCTTTTGTCTTTTAGATGCGTATTCTGGATGGCAGATATGAGTCTAAAGTTTGAGAGAAAATTCTGGATTGTAGATATAG